>NC_050453.1:89823097-89975597 GCF_903995425.1 Onychomys torridus | reverse complement strand
GCTGGGGATCTCCTGCTCCCCTAAGCTTTCTTTCCCTCAAATCTTGCCCTTCATAACTCCCACTGTCGTCCAGGTTGTTCATGTAGATCTCATCCATTTCTCTGTCATTGGGCAATCCCTGGGTCTTTCCTAGTGTCCCTTTTTCTAGGTAGCCTCCCTGGAGTTGTGTAGCAGTCTAGTCATCTTTGTTTTACGTCTAATATTGTCCTATGAATGAGTACATACCATGTTTGTCATTCTGAGTTTGCTTTACCTCACTCAGGATGATTTTTTTGTAGACCCATCCATTTGCTGCAAACCTCATGATGTCATTGTTTTCCTCTGCTGAGTAGTACTCCATTGTGTATATGTACCATATTTTCTTTATCAATTTTTCAGTTGAAGGGCATCTAGGTTGTTTCCAGGTTCTGGCTATTACAAACAATGCTGATATGAACATAGCTGAGCAAATGCCCTTGTGGTGTGATTGAGCATTCCTTGGGTATATGCCCAAGAGTGCTACAGCTGGGTCTTGGGGAGATTGATTCCCAATTATCTAAGGAAGCACCATATTGATTTCCAAAGTGGCTGTACAAGCTTGCATTCCCACCAGCAGTGGAGGAGAGTTCCCCTTGCTCCACATCCTCTCCAGCATAAGCTGTCCTCTGTGTTTTTGATCTTAGCCATTCTGACACGTGTAAGGTGGTATCTCAGAGTCGTTTTGATTTGCATTTCCAAGATAATTAGGAATGTTGAGCATTTCCTTAAAAGTCTTTCAGCCATTTGAACTTCCTCTGTGGAGAATTCTCTGTTTAGTACTATAGCCCATTTCTGAATTGTACTGCTGGGCATTTTGATGTCTAATTTCTTGAGTTCTTTATATATTCTGCATATCAGCCCTCTGTCAGATGTGGGGTTGCTGAAGACCTTTTCCCATTCTGTAGGCTGTCCCTTTGTCTTGTTGACCATGTCCTTTGCTCTACAAAAGCTTCTCAGTTTCAATAGGTCCCATTGATTGATTGTTTCTCTCAGTGTCTGTGCTAATGGTGCTATATTTAGAAGGTGATCTCTGGTGCCAATGCGTTCAAGAGTACTTCCTACTTTCTCTTCTATCAGGTTCAGAGTAACTGGATTTATGTTGAGGTGTTTGATCCCCTTGAACTTAAGTTTTGTTCATGGTGACAGATAGGGGTCTATTTGCAGCCTTCTACACATTGACATCCAATTATGCCAGCACCATTTGTTGAAGATGCTTTCTCTTTTTCATTGTACATTTTTGTCTTCTTTGTCAAAAATTATATGTTCATAGGTGTGCGGGTTAATGTAGGGTCTTCAATTTGATTCCATTGGTCCACATGTCAGTTTTTAAGCCAGTACCAAGCTGTTTTTATTATGGTAGCTCTATAGTAGAGCTTGAAGTCGGGGATTGTGATGCCTCCAGAGGTTGTTTTATTGTACAGGATTCTTTTGGCTATCCTGAGTTTTTTGTTTTTCCATATGAAGTTGAGTATTATTCTTTCCAGATCTGTGAAGAATTGTGTTGGTAATTTGATGGGGATTGCATTGAATCTGTAGATTGTTTTTGGTAAGATCGCCATATTTACTATGTTAATCCTGCCTATCCATGAGCATGGGAGATCTTTCTATTTTCTGACATCTTCTTCAATTTCTTTTTTCAGGGACTTAAAGTTCTTGTCATATAGGTCCTTCACATGATTAGCTAGAGTAACCCCAAGGTATTTTATATCATTTGTGGCTATTGTAAAGGGTGATGTATCTCTGATTTCCTTCTCAGCCTGTTTGTCTATTGTATATAGGAGGGCTACTGATTTTTTTGAGTTGATCTTGTATCCTGCTATGTTGCTGAAGGTTTTTATTAGCTGTATCAGTTCCTTGGTTGAATTTTTGGGTTCACTCATGTATACTATCATGTCATCTGCAAATAGGGAGAGCTTGACTTCTTCTTTTCCAATTTGTATCCCCTTAATCTCTTTATGTTGTCTTATAGCTCTGCCTAGAACTTCAAGTACTATATTGAATAAGTATGGGGAGAGGGGACAGCCTTGCCTTGTTCCTGATTTTAGTGGTATTGCTTTGAGTTTCTCTCCATTTAATTTGATGTTGGCTGTTGGCTTGCTGCAAATTGTCTTTAGTATGTTTAGGTATGTTCCCTGTATTCCTGATCACTCCAAGATCTTTATCATGAAAGTGTGTTGGAATTTGTCAAATGCCTTTTCTGCATCTAGTAAGATGATCATGTGGTTTTTTTCTTTGAGTTTGTTTATATGGTGTATTACATTGACAGACTTTCATATGTTGAACCACCCTTATATCCCTGGGATGAAGCCTATTTGATCATGGTGGATAATTGTTTTGATGTGTTCTTGGAGTCTGTATCCCAGAATTTTATTGAGTATTTTTGCATCAATGTTCATGAGGGATATAGGTCTGTAGTTTGCTTTCTTTGTTGCATCTTTGTTTGGTTTAGGAATCAGGGTAATTCTAGCCTGATAGAATGAGTTTGGTAATATTCCTTCTGCTTCTATTGTGTGGAACAATTTAAAGAGTATTGGTCTTAACTCTTCTTTGAAGATCTGGTAGAATTCTGTCCCATAAGATTGGGTATGTTTTGTTCATTTTCATTGATCTGTAGGAAGTCTTTAATTTCTTTCTTTATTCTTCCTTAACCCATTAGTGATTTAGTTGAGCATTATTCAGTTTCCATGAGATTGTATGATTTCTGTAGTTTTGTTGTTGTTGTTGTTGTTGAAATCTAACTTAAACCATGGTTGTCTGATAGAACACAAGAGGATCTTCCAATTGTTTTGTATCTGTTGTCATTTGCTTTGTGGCCAAGTATGTGGTCGATTTTAGAGAAGGTTCCATGGGGTGCTGAGAAGAAGGTATATTCTTTTTTGTTTGGGTGGAATGTTCTGTAGGTATCGATTAAGTCCATTTGAGAGTTAAAACTATTATTTCTTTTTTAAGTTTCAATTTGTCCGATCTGTCCAGAGGTAAAAGTGGGGTGTTGAAGTCTTCCACTATTAATGTTATTAATTTTATATGCCATTTAAGCTTTAGTAATGTTTCTTTTACATATGTGGGTGCCCTTGTGTTTGGGGCATAAATGTTCAGAATTGAGACTTCATCTTGGTGGATCTTTCCTGTGATGAGTATGTAATGTCCTTCATCGTCTCTTTTGATTGATTTTAGTTTGAAGTCTATTTTTCTGGATATTAGGATGGCTACACCAGCTTGCTTCTTAAGACCATTAGATTGGAAAGTCTTTTCCCAGCCTTTTATTCTTAGGAGATGTCTGTCTTTGAATTTGAGGTGTGTTTCTTGTATGCAGCAGAAAGATGGATCCTGTTTTCATATCCATTCTGTTAGTCTGTGTCTTTTTATAGGTGAAGTAAGTCCATTGATATTAAGGTATATTAATTACCAGTGATTGTTCGTTCCTGTTGTTATTTTTATTTTTTGGTGGTAGTGTATGTGTACTTCTCTTCTTTGGGGTTTACTGCTGTGGTGTTATCTATTGCCTGTATTTTCATGGATGTATCTGCCTTCCTTAGGTTGGAATTTTCCTTCTAGTGCTTTCTGTAGGGGTTGGTTTGTGGATAAGTATTGTTTAAATCTGGTTTTGTCTTGGAAGGTCTTGTTCACTCAATCTATGATGATTGAAAGTTTTGCTGTGTATATTAGTCTAGGCTGGCATCCATGGCCTCTTAGTGTCTGTATTATATCTGTCTAGGTTCTTCTGGCTTTCAAAGTCTCCACTGAAAAATCGGGTTTATTCTGATGGGTTTGCCTTTATATGTCACTTGGCCTTTTTCCTTTGCTGCCCTTAATATTCTTTCTTTATTCTGTACATTTAGTTGTTTAATTATTTTGTGCGAGGGGACTTTTTGTGGGGGTCTAGTCTGTTTGGTGTTCTATAGGCTTTTTGTTTCTTCATAGGCATTTCCTTCTTTAAGTTGGGAACGTTTTCTTCTATGATCTTGTTAAATATATATTTCTTTGCCTTTGAGTTGGTATTCTTCTCCTTCCTCTATCCCTATTATTCATAGGTTTGGTCTTTTCATGGTGTCCCAAATTTCTTGGACATTTTGGGTCATGACGTTGTTGGTTTTAGCATTTTCTTTGACAGATAAATCTATTTCTTCTATCGTATCCTCAACACCAGACATCCTCTCTTCCATCTCTTGCATTCTGTTTGTTATACTTGCATCTGAAGTTTCTGATTGTTTACTCAGATTTTCTATTTCCAGCATTCCTTCTGCTAGTGTATTCTTCATTTTTTCTATTTCCCTCTTCAGGTCTTGGACTGTTTCCCTTGCTTTTTCATGATTTTCTTTCAGGGACTCATTGTTTTTTTCTGCTTTAATTGTCCTTTCCTCTAGTTTTTTATAGCGTTCTTCCCATTTTTTGTTTGTCTGTTCCTCTACTTTATTTTTTATTTCTTCTATATAAGTCTCTAGCCTCTTCATGATATTACTTATACGGTTGTTTTCTTCTTCTTCTTCCATTCCGTGATGTTCAGGTCTAGCTGTTGGAGAAGGGCTAGGTTCTGTTGATGCTGTATTGCTCTTTATTTTGTTGTATGTACTTCTGCCTTGACGTCTGCCCATCTCCCCTTGGGTTTGTTCTTGGTCTTATCAGTGTACTTGGTCCAGAGAGAGCTGACAGATTTAGGGAGCCTCTCTCTGGTCCAGATGGAAGCTCTGGACCAGATGGGAGCTCTGGTGCAGATGAGAGTGCTGGCCAGATAGGAGCTGGGGGCTGGACTCTGAGTCTTGGGAAGTCCCTGGGGTCTCCTTATTTTGTCCAGATGGGAGCTCCTCTGGTCTCTGGTCCAGATGGGAGTTCCAGGGCAGCATGGATGCTGGGGGCTGTTCTCTGATTCTCAGGAAGTGGCTGAAATCTCTGGCAGATGGGTGTGGGGGCAGGGTGTGGAGACTGCAGGGTCTGCCTGCAGTCTTGGAAAAGGGGAGCCTTCCATCAGGGACCGCCAATTGGCCGGAAACTGGGGCCAAGTTGGTCAGGTCCTTCCGGGATGGCCTGTGTCCAGTGGTGGGACCCAGGGGCAGTTGCCTCTCTGGCTATAACCCCAGGCACTCACCTCTGGTCCAGATGGGAATTCCTGGGTGGACGGGAGCTGGGGGTTGGTCCTATTACCTATTTTTTATGGGTATAATTACTTTCCTGGGGTTGGAATTTTTCTTTCTTCTACTACATTCTGTAGGTCTGGGTTTGTTGATAGATATTGTTTAAATTTTACTTTATCATGAAATATATTGATTTCTCCATCTATGGAGATTGGCAGTTTTGTTGGTACAGTAGTTTGGACAGGCATCCATTGTCTCTTAGAGTCCACAAGACACCAGGCCAGTACCTTCTGCTTTTTAGGGTCTCTGTTGAGAAGTTTGGTATGATTCTATTAAGTGTACCTTTTTTAATGCTACTTGGCCTTTTTTCTCCTGTCACTTTTAATATTCTTTCTTTGTTCTATGTCATGACCGCCTTGACCAGCAAGAAAGACGAAACACCAAGCTCTTCTTTCAGCAGTTTACTCAGGAATCTTGAACAATCTTCTGACCCTGGGGAAAGCCCGCCCACGACCTAAATAGTCCCTGGGTGGCCAACCCCAGCCTGCCATGTGGGCACTAAAGATAGGTCCAGGTTCACGGAAGCAAGCCAGATCCTAGGACTAAGCCAAATATGGAGTTGTTTACTCCCGAGAGCACTCACCATCGGGAAGGTGGGGGCGGAAGCCAGCGCCATCTTATGGGTGTGGCTGTGTGCAGCTCTCTACCATTCCCCCTTTTTTTTATTATAAACAACCAGGCAAAGTAGAGGTCCGATCTCTGCGGAAAAAATTTAGGACAATGTACTGGTGTTTGTCCAGGTGTCATCCACCCAGAGAACACTTGACCTGTCCGATACCCTTTTTTGCAGAGGTGGGAACTGGGGTATCAACCCATGTGCAATCAGACATGCTCTTCTCGGGACTTGATCACGGCATGTGCCCCAAGTGCAGTGTACCAGCCTCGCATCCTGCACTTCAATAATCTTTAAGGGTGGCCAGCCAGGCCTGAGGGGACTGTCCTGCCTCTATGGCAGTAAAGGCTTGTATGATCATGGCTGTATTATGCTGTTGAGAGGCCCTGACTCTGCAGATGTACCACAGGCAAGCCAGGGAGACCAGCACCAGAAGGTCTACTAAGGCTCCCAAGCCTGCCCACTCCTTGAGATGATTCATGGCATTAGAGATCCATGTAGATAATCCTTTTGCCAGTCCAGCATCCACCCGGGTCGAGTTCACCATGACAATAGCCACCCTCAGCTGTTCCATCATGTTGTCAAACTCTCGGGTCCAATTACAATGCTAAATAACTGTGGAAACAAATTAGCATCATGGCGAACTGGCATCGGTCTCGGGAACACAGACAGTATCCCCCATCTTTTTTTCAGCATTCCCGGCTGCATTGTCACGGGGAAGAGCAGGAGTATCATCATTTCGACCATCGTGGATTTCCCTATACTGGACTCTTCTAGTGAGGCGTTCGGGCACCCACACCAGATCTTGTTGATCCTGAGGGAAAACACAAACAGAACCTCGTGCCCATGTCAGCATGGGATCGGGCCCGTGCCAGAGCCCTGTCAATACATCTTTCCATTTTACCATTCCTTTAGCTGTACCATGAGACTCATGATGCCTATCTGCTGCGGAATGGCCCTGAGCATCCAAATTTAAAAAATTGATGGTAAATAAAGCAAGAGAAAGTCTTTCCTTTGGGGTATGGCCACGGCCTATTCCCCCTTTTTGTTTTTGCAGGCATTCTTTTAATGTGCGGTGAGCACATTCCGCAATGCCTTGACCTTGGGGATTGTAGGGCAAGCCATGTCCAAGTTGCACCTCCATCTGATGACAAAAGGAGGCAAACTGTTGTCCCGTGTAAGCAGGTCCATTGTCAGTCTTAAGTTGATGAGATTTTCCCCAGGCTGCCCAGGCCTCCAAACAATGGGCAATAACATTGTGTGCCTTTTCCCCAGTCAAAGGTGTGGCATGCATGACGCCTGAGCAGGTGTCCACAGACACGTGCACATATTTTATGTGTCCAAATTCAGAGATGTGTGTCACCTCCATTTGCCAGACCTTTAGCGGGAGTAGACCCCGGGGATTTACCCCAATACTGGGTGGATGTTGATAAACTACACATTGAGGGCAATCTAGAATCACTTGACGAGCATCAGCTTGAGAAAGTTGAAACTTTTGTTGTTAACGTTTTTGTATTGACGTGAAATGTTTCATGAAAGGTTCTGGCTCTGTCTAAGGCAGAGCTAATGAATATCCATTCCTTTCGAGTCCATTGATCTACTATATCATTACTTTTGCTCAGGGGCCCTGGCAGGCCTGTATGAGCTCTAATATGTTGGGGATAAAAGCAGGACTTCCTATGCCAAATCAATTGTTGCAGTTGTTGAAACAAAATGCAGACTGGACTGGAGCTTTTAACAGGTCCAGCTACTTCCAAAATTTTGAGGGCATTAATAACATAGGCAGAGTCTGATATCAAATTAAAAGGAAAAGGACAAGCCTTAAAGGCTTCAATCACTATCTTCAATTCTACAATCTGAGGGGAGCCAGGTTGAAATTGGTGTTGTACAGGCTCTTGTGTATCTATCATGTATACACCACATCCAGTCTTACATCCACCTGTAAACACATTTAGGGCATTAGGGATGGGCTGCAATGACGTTATCCTAGGGAATATCACCGGGTATTTCTTAAAGAACCCTAATAGTGGGTGTTTGGGGTAATGGTTATCCATGCATCCAGTAAAGCTACATTGCAAAATGGCCCAATCATCTATTGCAGCACACAATGTTTGAACTTGATGACTGGTATAAGGCACTATAATGGTAACCGGAATGACCCCAAAATACTGTAGGCATTGTTGGATTCCAATCATGGCAAGGTTTGCCATGGCAGTAGGGTAATGTTCAATGGATTTAGTTGGTGAAATCTTGAAATACATCCAGAATAATGGCCCATCCTGCCATAACAACCTGGTGGGCTGGTAATAGGTAGGAAGGATGCACAGGATAATGTCTTTACCTTCTTGTAACCTCTGTAAGAAGGCACCCTGTAACCTCTCTTCCACCTTTTGTAAAGCCTTCCGTGCCTCCTCAGTTAATTGTCTTGGAGAATCTAATGCAGAATCCCCATTTAAGATGTTGTAAAGAGGCTTTAAGTCATAATTTGGTAACTTTAAATAACATCTAATCCAATTTATATCTCCTAACAATTTTTGAAAATCATTTAGGGTTCGTAAATTAACTTTTCTCAACTCCACTTTCTGTGGGATGATACATCTCTCATTAACCTTTGCTCCTAAATAATTAATAATTTTGTCCTTTTGTACCTTTTCAGGGGCTATAAACAGCCCCCTCCCTTCAAGCATTTTGACCAGATCTACATAGGCTTGTTCCAGAATTTGTGTTTTTTCTTAACCTTTAGGTCTCTAGATCCAAGCAGCTCATTAAGAGCCAAAAAAATTGGGTGCGAAGTAGAAGCGCCCATGTCTAAAACTTTTCAACCTTTTAAACAATGTTTCACTTTCACTCTTGGCAACGTTTTAAACAATGTTTTACTTTCACTCTCTCTTTGTCCACAGAGAAGAGCAAAAACCTCCCCGCTTTTGTAGTCGGGGGTTCCCAATTCACCTGGGAATTCCTTTAACCCTGCTTTTGTTGCAGGTTCCCAATTTGCCTGGGATTTCCTTTAGCCCTGCTTTTGTCGAAGGTTCCCAATTTGCCTGGGATTTCTTTTAGCCCCACTTTTCGCGGATTCCCACCTTACCTGGGAACTTACCAGTGCACTACCCTGACTGCAGAGAGTTCTGAGCCCTCGTTGAAAGTAGTGAAGGTCCCCGTACTGGCCACCACTTGTCACCACTGCCTTGACCAGCAAGGAAGACGCAACACCGAGCAGTTTACTCAGGAACCTTGAACAATCTTCTGACCCTGGGGAAAGCCTGCCCACGACCTAAATAGTCCCTGGGTGGCCAACCCCAGCCTGCCACGTGGGCACTGCAGATAGCAAGCCAGATCCTAGGACTAAGCCAAATATGGAGTTGTTTACTCCTGAGAGCACTCACCATCCGGAAGGTGGGGGCGGAAGCTGGCGCCATCTTATGGGTGTGGCTGTGCACAGCTCTCTACAGTTCTATATATTTATTGTTTTGATTATTATGTGGTGAAGGGATTTTCTTTTCTGATACAATCCATTTGGTGATCTGTAAGCTTCTTGTACCTCTATAGGCTTATTTTTCCATGTATCGTGATGATTTTCTTCTATGATTTTGTTAAATATAATGTCTGGATTTTTGAGCTGGGATTCTTGTCCTTCTATTTCTATTATTCTTATGTCTGATTTTTTCAAAGTGTCTCTGATTTCCTGAATGATTTGTGACAGGAATTTTTTAGATTTAACTTTTTCTTTGACTGATATTTTCTTTGACTCTATCTTCTGTACTATATCTTCAAGCCTGAGATTAATTCTCCCATCTCTTCTATTTTGTTGGTGATGCTTGCCTCTCTTGCTCCTGTTCACTTACCCAGAGTTTCTATTTCCAGGGTTTCCTCCATTTAAGTTTTCTTTATTGCTTTTATTTCTATTTTAGGTCTTGAAGAGTTTCCCTTACATGTTTTGTTTTTTTCCCCTTGACTTTCTTTTTGGAATTCATTGATTACCATGCCCCGTTTTTGTGTTTTCCTCAACTTCTTTAAGGGATTTCCTCTTTAAAGACCTCTATCATCTTCACAAAGTCATTTTTAATGTCATTTTCTTGTGCTTCAGCTGTGTTGGATTGTTCAGGTCTTGCTGTTATTGGATAACTGCACTCTGGTGATACCATATTCCCCTTTCTTTTATTGATTGTGTTCTTACACTGGCCTTTAGACAACTAAATTTGGGGTGAATATATGTCTAGAAGTTGATTGCTGCACTGTCTTTGTTGGGTGAGTTTTTTGTTTCTTGGTTTCTTTTTCCTTTCTGGTCTTCTAGCCTAAATGGCCAAATGTGTGGGAATAGTCTGTGGTCCCTAGATCTGGGCTGTCCTTTCGGGCCCCTAAACCCACCAGGTCTCCAATACAGCTGGCAGCATCAGGATGTCTAGGTCTGGCCTGTGCTCTGTAAGGCTGAAGTAGTAGTAATGGATATGGAGGCCAAAGTAAGGATGTATTCTGGTGTCCCTAGTGCCTGTGTGGCTTCTGGTAAAGTCAAAGACTTCTTCCAAGGAGTAGGCCAGAATATAGAGCCCAGGAGTAGATGAAGATTGGGGTTGTTTGACAGGCTTGTAGGGGTTTAGTAGGCAATGGGTGATATTTTCTCTGGGATCCCTAGGACTATTCTGACCTCCAGTAAATTTTCCAGGACTGTGGGCCCTAGTGTACAGTCTGGTGTGTGTGTGGGGGGGGTACAGTCTCCTTTGGAGCTTCTTTTCAGAAGGATGCCAATCCTCTTTGTGAGGCTGAGGTTCATACTACCTAACCATTAAGCCATGCCTCACCATATGTTTCAATATATAATATTTGGAGAACCAATGGGCTTCTAAGAGTGGATCCAATTCACTAAAACTAGTATCCTTACATCTCAGACCATAATTTCTCAGAGTTATATAGATTTAATAATTTTTAAAGTTAATAAATGCGACTGTTGCTTTTGCTAGATTATAAACACTGTAAGCATTTTTTTCTTTTTATCTCCTCTACAAACTTAGAGAGGCATTTCATCATTTAATTATGTTACAGACAAAAAATAAGACTGATGTCTTCCCCTGAGTGTAATTCCTGCAGAGTCAGGCTCTGAACAGAGCTTTGCCTGTGCCCAGGGCCATTTTTTAAAATCCAGTTGACTATTTCAACTTCCAAAGTTAAATACCTTAATTATCTACATCTACTCTCTCACTCTGCACTGAGAGTGACAGCAGGAGTGTGTCAATTGTCAGCGAATGGTTTCTGTAGACCACAGATTCAGAAACATTTGCATCTCTCCACTGTATATTTACAAAATTCCCGAGTCTTATGTGGTTATACTAACAAAGAAATGTAATTATTTTATGACTACAAATAATAATATCAATGAACTTCATGTTTTATAGCAACACATTCTATGATTCTTGAATATTGAATTCCATTTTACTGTTTGATGATGACCTTACAGTTGACAGATATCTGCCTTGAAGCAGAGCATGGGCCTGTTAAAAATGACATTTAAAAAACAAATTTACTGTTTGCTGATGAGCTATTTCCTTTATTACAAGTGCACCACTTAGTTGTTCGTTTTCGCCTCTTTGTCTAAGGTCAAATGCAGGATCAATTTCAAATTTTATAAGGCGCTGTCGACAGTTCTGCCTTACCATTACCGTGATGATCTACAAGGCTGCTTCCATCTCTCATTTCAATATGTGAGAGTTCTATTAGAATCAGAGGTGACAAATTGCTTGCAGCATGCAGCTGCACAAAACAAATTAGAGAATGTGATAGCGGTGCTGTTGGGGCATTCCTGCTGTCTAGCAAACGGCAGAGTTTAAAATCAATTGGATTATAGAAAAGGCATTTTTCAGCTTCATCTCATGTTTCTCCTTTGCACGAAAAATAAGGAAATTGAATGCAACTTGGGTCTGAAACACAACCAGAAATAACAAATTGTCAAAGTTGCAAAGAAGTAAATTCTTCGTCTTGAGAGCTAATGTGCCAGAAGTTTCTTAGTGCCATAGTTTTTGCAGCTGGTAAGACATACAGAAAGTGCTTTCCTTTCAGAAACAGAATGAAAATTTACAGAAAAAAAAAGTGAGTGACGTATTTACCCAGGACAACAACTGGGTACAAGGAAATGCTTTTCACCACAGCATTTACTTGAATCAAAGGCTCTTCCTTTTCTTGCCTGGCTCTCTGCTCTACCCTGCTGCAGCTCACTGGACCTGAAAAGCCTCAGCTTTTAAACCCCCATGGGCTGCCTCCCACATCTAGCTCCAATCATATAGAACTTCCTTTCATATCATTAGTCTGTAAAATTTTTATTATTATATATTTTGTAGTTATTTTCTTTTCAAATTTGGGTGCCTACACCCATATTCTGGTATACATGTAGATATCAGAACAACTTGTGGGACTCAGATCTACTTTTCTTCAATGTGCATCTGAGAAACTCAACTCGGGTCGCAGGTTTGGCAGCAAACATTGTTACACACTGAGACACGTCAACCACCCCCATAATTACCCTTATTTCTGTGATGGATTCCTGGGGTTCTCCCACTTCCTTTAAATTCTACCTGTCTCTGACATCATAAGATTAGCACTTCCTCTACTGTGTCTAATTTTAGTAACTGCTCTACTCTGCTTCTAGACATGCAGCACTGTCAAGGAGCATGCCTGATTCTTCCCCAACAGTAGCAAGTCACTAAACTTAGTTGATTTTTTTTTATTATAATGCCTCTCCCTTTTTCATCTCTAATACTATACTTTTACTTTTTTTCTGAAACAATATAATAGCCCTTATTGTCATCATTGTCCCTTATCCCCAGGTTTTCCTTACTCTACTACACAAAGGTGGTCATGCATCTTTGTTCCTTGAAATAAATATGCTGGTGTCTCAATGTTTTATTCCAGTGTTATTCACATCACTCTAGTTCAGAGATGCTAAGGCTCCTACCCCTTCCTTGGCCTTCTTGCCTTTTAGAGTACATTTCCTAGTTGTCTCTTTAGCCCTCCCTCTCACAACTTCTACTAAGCCACTCGTTGTCCTGTCTATGACACAGGTTGTTAATAACAATACATCTGACATATGTCTCTATGTGTTGAGGAGAAAGATATTGGTTTTTATTATCTCACATGGTGACTGTTCTTAGAACTATAGCAGTTGTAAGAGTTAATCTTGTTTTTCAGCTTGATGGATGTACGAGGGCCCCTGTTGGCTTTACAGACAAAAAACTACTAAGGAAGGGAAGAATGAAACTGAGATCAGCCTAACTTTGGTACCAGTGTTAGGCCAGGACTTCTAGATTCTGACCCAGATCGTTTTACTTTAGACATAGTAAGCACAGCACAATTTTGGGAAAAAAAAAAAATGTGTTCAGATAACAACTCAGCTCGTTGAATGTAACAAAGCTTAAGACATGTTTACATTAAAGCTATTTACAAATTACACATGGCTTCTTGTTGACTTAGAAACAATGATAAAGATTAGGGTCTTGGGGAAAATGCCTGATGTAAACAATGCCTGGCCCTAAGAAAACATAGAAATCACTTAGGCTATTGTAAAGTACAAATGACATTTCTCATAAAGATGAGTTTTATGGTCTGGAAGTAATGTCCAAGGTTTTAGGAGGGAAAGGTCTGGGTTAAACAACTGTAATATTCTGGGTGCTATAGGTAGAGCTTGGCTCAGCAGGTAGCAAAGGATTACCAGGTAGTAACTATATTTTCCCCCAGTATTTTGGGAGGACAGTCAAATGTGTCTCCCTTTGGAGAGATTAGCAGTGTGTTTAACTTTTCATGTCTTTTCCAGGGCTTATTTGTGTGCACATAATATTTTTGCCCTCTTCAGATGAGGTTTAAATTCTGTTTTAATTAGAGTTCTGTAGCTGTGATAAAATATTATGATCAAAAAACATGACCTCTTGGGGAAGAGACGGTTTATTTCATTCCTCTATGAAGGGAGCTCAGTTCAAGAATTAAGGCCATGTTCTTGGAGACAGGAAGTGAAACAGAAGCTAAGATCACTGCTTACTGGCCAGTTTCTTACAGCTTGCTCAGCTTGCTTTTTTATATAACCCAGGACTACTTTCCCAGGGCTAGCACCACCTACAGTAGCCTGGGTCCTCCCATATCAAACATCAATCAAGACAATTCCCACAGATGTGTGTATATTTATTTTGACAATCTGATGGAAGTATTTGACCAACTGGGGCCTCTCTTCCCAAATGACTCTATCTAGGTTTGTGTTAGGTTGTCAAAAACCAATCAGCACAGATTCACTTACGAAATAAACTTCCCAGATACTATTCAGGTATTTCTGAAAAGGTTTAACTGTGATATGAAGATTCTTTGGGCGTGGGTGGTGTCAGGACAGAGGATGAGGAACAGCACTCATTTCTTTGTGCTTCCTGGGCAGAGATGAAATATAAGCAGCCTCCTCAAGATTCCACCGCCATGGCTCTTACATGGTAGAATATAGCCTCCGATGTGTAGCCAAAAGAAACCCTCCATTCTTGCAAATACCTCTTGCCAGGAATTTTGTCATAGTACCAACAAAAGTCATTAATATAACAATCACAGTTAATAATGCAGATGAGTGTAAGGATAGCTTTGATCATGGCCGTTATAAAAAAAAATTCATAGTAACATGTGTGCATGTTCAGACAAGATGCATTTGAGTTCAAACTGAGTTAGAGGAAATAGGTGTAGGGAAAACTATCAGTTTATAAAAAGCTATTTGGCATGAGTAAGAGATGTGTCTCAGCTGGTAAAGCACTCACCTGACACTCACAAAATCCTGAGTTCTATAGCCAGCACTCCACAAAGTCAGTTCTGGGGGCACATTCTGTGATCCTAATACTTGAAGATTGAGACAGGAAAAACAGAAATCCAGGGTCTTCCTGACTATAGAAATAGTTCAAAGCAAATCTGGGATATACGAGACAGTGTCTATTAAAAAATGGTGTGGGGAAATGTACCATGTTGGTGAGTGGAGAATATGGTTTTCGTAGAAGCCTGCTCAGATTAGCATCAAATAATGAATAAAATAAATATAGTGACCAGACTTGGAAGCAACATAAATATTCAGCTAATAGATTAAATATTATTATTATTAAAATAATATACCAATGAATTGTACAGTACACAGCCATGCAACTAATCATTTTAATAAACAATAATTGTACTTCTTGATGAGTATTGACAAGGGAAATCAGGTATGCTGTAATGGTAAATATTTTAGAGGATATTTGAGTACTTAGGTCATTACAAATACAAAACATTTGAAAATTTTTATAAATTATTACTAAGTAAGAAATCAAAATAAAAGATAAGATTTTAAGTGATAAAATATGATGTCCAATTCTTACCATTTTGTATAATATAATTTTAAATTATCTTTATAGTTTCATACTTGCTTACAACACAGAAGGATTGCATTTACCCCCTGACTTCTCCCAACTTGCTTCCCTTCCATGTCCACAAACCCCTCCCTTCTTCCTAGCTCGTCTCCTTTCCATCCTCTGGTCTCTCATTCCTTTCATTTTTGTGTATGTTTTGTGCAGATGGCCATAGCTGCTGTGTGTTGACAATTGCAATAGCCACATTCTATCTGGAGAACATGGCATCACATATTCCTCTTTATCCTCCATCGTCCTCATTTCTGCCATCTCCTCTTCCACAGCATTTCTGGGTCTCAGAGGGAGTGAAATAATTGTCCTCGTCAGGAGCAAACACTCAACATGCACTTATTTTCAGCACTTTGACCAGTCCTCATTGTCACAGTCACAGCCTCCCCTCCCTCTTTCCCCCCTCCTCTTCTTTCTTCTCCTTATTCTCATTTTTCTTTTTTTTTTTTAATTTAGACATAGTCTGTCTATTGCAGTCATGGATTGACTCAAACTCACAATGATCCACCTGCTTCTGCCTTTCTGCCTCCAGCATGCTGGGATTAAAAGTATGTGTGACCACCCCTGGTTAAAGCAGTAGGTTTCTGTATGGCCCTTTTAAGCATTCTTGGTTTTTATTGGCCACCTTTGGCATCTCCTCCTTTCCACCCATCCTCATTAATATCCCCCCCCAACAGTCTTCTCTTCTACTTTCATGACTCATGTGTTTTATTATCCTCTTCATTCAGACCCATCCCCACACCTATCATGGCCAGTGCCTTGCTTCCTGATTTCCAGATACTTTGTTCAACTTAAATACAGTTTCTAAAACTGAATCTAAGATCTATACAAAAGAAAGAGAATATGGTCTTGAATATATGGCACTTGCTCCTAACTCAGCCTCCAGAGGGGTGAGATTACAGCACCAAACATTACTTCTTGCTATTACAAGCAAAAATTCAAACATTATTGACAAAAGCCTAACACCAAACATAGCTCTTTCATGGACTTCATTCATTCAAATGCTCCAGTACAAGTAAGGAATTAGGTAGGCTTTTCTTTCTTGGGGTTTTTCTATAGTATTTGAAAGAAATAATGCTCATAAAAAGACTGGGAGATTCAAATCATACAATAGGAATAGCAAATTAGGTTTCACCACTGATGCAGTGACTTAGACCTTTAATGTTAGGCAAGAACTTTCCTGTCATCCTTCACATCGTAAGATATTGTCAGTGCATTATAAGTATTGTTTTCTACCAAGAACAGTGCAATATATTTGAATAATATTCTGAATATGTTTCTCCTTAACCTATTGCAAATGTTCTATAAACTTGATAATAAAATTTTCATATTTAAAATTTATTTTATTTTTGTTTATATGTATGTGTGCATCTGAGTATGCATATCTGTATGTGGATACCCACAGATGCTAAAAGATGAGGTCTGTAGCTGGAGTTATCTCCAGTCCTGCCTAGGCACGCAACCACTCAGATCCAAGTAAACACATAGAGATTTATATAACTTATAAACTATATGGCCATGGCAGGCTTCTTGCTATCTAGTTCTTATATCTTAAATTAACACATTTCTATTAATCTCTAAGTTGCCACATGACTTGTGGTTTACTGGTACTTTACATCTTACTTCTCATGGCAGCAGCAGCTGGCAGTATCTCTTGACTCAGCCTTCCTGTTCCCAGAATTCTCCTCTCTGCTTCTCCTGCCTATACTATACTTCCTGCCTTGCTAATGGCCAATCAGCATTTTATTTATCAAGCAAATCAGAGCAACACATTCACAGCATACAGAGCAATCAATATCCACAGCAGAGGTAATCAATTCTTCGGATCTTTGAGAACCACACAACCTGGCTTCTGGGATCTGAGCTATGACTCACATGAGCAAGCAGCACGTGCTCTATGCAGTGAGTCATTCTTCCATCCCACAACCAGCCTTCTAAATATGAGGCAACTGAGGTTGAGGAGTTTCTCATAAGTGTAGACGGAAAGTGACAGAGACAGCATTCAAAACAGATCCATTGGAGGAGAAAAAAAAAAGGTATTCTATATGATTATATCATTAGAATTCTTGGAATTTAAAGCAAAAAATGCAGTGCTCTGAGGACACGTTAGGGTAACAGGACATTGTGTTTTTCCCCTATCTTCACCCTTCACATGGGATGAAATGCAGACAGGGGTTTCATTATATTTATAATATTACACATGGACTTAATGTGTAAAGGTTACAAAACAGGTATTTAACCAGGACATTTATTGGGTAAAAATCTTAAAATATGAGCTTCAGAAAGGAGGAGCAGTTCCAGGAAGAGAGCCTCAGACCACAGAGAGGGGAAAAGGAGCACAGAAATACTTCAAATATAGTTTAAAGTTTCATAGTCACTTATCATGGAAATAGAGACAATTATGTAGAATTAGAAAATGACAAAACAAAGAAAATAAAGGTTTGGGTAAATAATTACCTGTGAGGTGAAGACAAGACGATGGAAAATACTCTATGTAAAACCTGAGAATCATGATCAGTGCAGAACATGTGTCATGCATGCTCTAAGATGTACGCTCCCTCTCCCCACCAGTGCCACAGTGAATGGATTAAGGTTTCCATAAAAATAAATTGTAACAAATAAATCATTCTATAGTTAAAGCATTGTTTGGTTGTAGGTAGCATATTTAATACTAACTTTGTTACATATGGTAATTTAAGGAAACTGTGCTTTTTTGAATTTTTACTGTCAAAGTAAAAATATAGCACACAAGTTCCCAAAGTAAAAGCTAATAATAAATGGCAGAAGAAAGGAGAGGAAATATACACAAAACGATAAATAGAAAGTACAAAAATAAATGGTAAAATAGCTACAGAGATGGCTTAGGAATTAAGAGTGCCTGCTGCTCTTCAGAGGACCTGAGTTTACAACTGTATATAACTCCAGATCCAGGTGACCTAATGCTTCTGGAATCCTAGGGCACTCATGTGCACAGACTCATAGAACACTAACAGATACACATAGTTTAAATTAATAAAAAATTAGGAAATGATGGGATAGAAATAAACCAAAGTCGTTAACAGTAATGATAAATATGATTAAAAGTACTTCCTGAGGGCTAGGTAGATAGGTCAATGGCAAAGTTGTACACGTGGTGCAATTACAAAGATCTGTTCAAGTCTCTTGCACCACTGTGTCCTGAGATATAGAGATGGATAGATAACTGTGGTTTACTGGCCAGCCATTCTAGCTGAAACAGTAAGCTCCAAGTTCAAATGTGAGATACTATCTCAAAAAAACAGGATGAAACATGATAAAGACATCTGATGGTAATTTTTTGCTTTTACACAGTATACACATATGTACATACAACCATGTGCACATGTACACTTACAAGCACACATACATGTATATACAAAAACAAATACACAAACACATACTCATATATGAAGATACATAGACAACAATTTAAAATAAATATTTACTCCTAAACAAGGAAACTTCACTTTGCAGAAGACAGAGCCTACTACAGAAAATCCTCAACCAATCAAAATAGAGATTTGTGGAGCCTAGTCTCAATAGAAACATGTACAAAGCATTCCTGTACCTAAGACTCAAGGAAAATTGTGGAAGAAGGGGACAAAGGATTGTAAGAGCCAGAGGATCAGGGGTTTTGCTATGAGATTATATCTTCTAGTAATGTCCAAAGTTACATGTATAAAGTCTCACTAACATGATTGCCTAAACATGAGCTGAACAAGAGCAACAATAGATATGTCAAAGTGAACCTGGGAAAGCCCATGAAGCCTTAACCTTACATAAAAGAACTACAGGCACCTGAGGAATGCAGAAAACGGGAAGAACATACCAATTGGTTATCCAATACCCAAGGGTCATCCTCAAAAATATACATACATGTTATATTAAATAAACTGAGCATGTACTAAGAATATATATGTATATATGTATACATATATTTATATAACAGTAATTCATATAAAAAGAGCCCATAGATTTGAAAGGAGGGGTTTATGGGAGGGTTTGGAGGGAAGAGAGGGAAGGGAGAAATGTAATTATATTAATCTCAAAAATTAAAAACAGAAATAACCAGATTATTACTATGATAAATACTGTTAAATATCCAGTAAGACCATTTTCCATTTATTCTTGGCCACAAACTGACTCCATGAGGCAAATTACTTCAGGTACACATTATTGATTGTATTCTAGATAATAATATGTGAATCAAAGTAAATCTCAGAAACTACACCATAACAATTCACACAAAGGTGCTTCTGAATTTATTTATACAGAGCTTAGTGGAAGAGAGCTAGGACCACTATAAAAGCAATAAATAAGTTTTCATTTCATCCATTATTATGTGCTGTACATGCTGTGTATGTGTATATAAATATATAATGTATATATGTGCATGGTGTGTGAATATAAATTAAAATTCATAAATGATATAGCCAAATAATCTAGAAATTCCTCAAAAACTAATGAAGACATGATATGATTCCATAGTATTTCTTTTGGTGCACTTCAAAAGAAATGAAATCAGTAGCACTGAGTTATCTACACACTAGTGCTCACTGCATGATTATTCACATTGGACAAGAGATTGTGCTATATAGATACAATAGAATATAATAGAACATTGTTCAGACTTCAAAGAGAAGTAAATGTTATTTGAGTACAACCATAGATTAATCTGGTGAACATTGTATAGAGCTAAATAAGTTAGACACAGAAGGATAAATACAGAATTGTGTTGCTTATACATGAAACCAAGACAGTTGAATTCACATGTGCTGGGATGTTTCTCAAGTATTGCCGGAATGATGTAAAGTGCAAGAATGGCAACTGTTTTCTGATTGGACTTGAGTCCCACTCCACATGATAAAACATGCTGGTACCATTGTTGGTCTAAGCCTATGACTAGACAGGTCGCAAGCCATATGGAAGAGCCTACTGCTATTATGCTTCTAAATAGACATAGTGTTAAATCAACTCCCAATGGACATCTTGTTATATGCAAATTAATACACCTCTCAAGCCTCATTTGAGAAGATTCCTTTTATAGTAGATGGTGATTAACATGAAGCACCACAACTGGCCAAGCTCTGGAAAACAAGAGACTGAAGAATGCTCAGCCATAAATTGAACCCCTGTACCACACCCCACTTCCCAAAGCTGAGGCATCGTTGTGAAAGACTGACAGAAAGACTATCAGAGATAAATGTGGTAGATGATTCCACGGAAACAGTGCCTCCAGAGCAAGCAGGGCAGCTGTAAATATGAACTGATTGAAATTGAGGCAGTATGTATGAAATTTGTGCAATCCCAATCCCAACCAAATCCTTTCATGGAGAGGGGAGTTTGACACACAGTCTTACTCCATGCCACAGAGCAATTGTTAGCTGCTGAGAGAGGGAGAGGGGATTTTCTGTGACAGTGTAGGCCCTGTTAAGTTGATAATACTCCAGTAGAGGGCCACACAAATTGGCCTTGAAGGAATTCAAAGAAATAAAATGACACAAAGTTAAATGAGGATGGAAGGCACGATGCATTTGGGGAAAGTTGGGGTGGATTCACATATAATCAAAATGTGTTATATTCAAGGATGTGGAGGAGCTGACACCCTAGGAGAGCTGCCGCTGCCCCTCCCCTGAGAAGGTGTTCCCAATAGCTTGGACTGACCAGCTTTGCTACCACTCAGACTACCCCATCTGTAAGTTGCTGGAGACTGTGAAGGGACTGGTTCTGCAGAACAATAGCCACAGGATCTCCATGACTTAGACCAACAGCAGGCTATCTGAGAGGAGTTTCAACGAGGGTCCAGTGTTGATGGTGTGCCCGAAGCCAGGGGCCTTGAACCAGATCAATGACTCATTGTAATGAACACTTTGTGAATGGGGCTGATTGGACAAATGGATGTACTATGTGGCACACTACAGTTCCCAGTGTCATTAGGATGAATGAAGTGGTGTTAGAAAGGTGGTGGAGGAGGAGGTGGGTTTTGTTTGTTTGGTTTTGAATTATTTCAGGGGTAATGCTGCAAGATTGAGGGGTGGGCATGAAGGGACCTGGTGGTGGGTGGGATTTGGGTGCATGATGTGAAATTCTCAAACAATCAATAAAGAATTCTGTTTTAAAAAAACACTCAAAGAACTAATAAAAAAAGAAAGACTGCAAAATATACATCAAAGGAGCAAATTCAACAGTCTACCACACCAAGTATTGAGGGTAGTTAATGAAAGTGTCTAGTATTCCTACAGATTGATTTTCACTAGAAAAAAAAAAAGATAATGCTCATGCCCATTAGCTATAAATTGTTATTGTACAACATGTTATATAATAAATACTTTGCTTGCCTATGTAAATTTATAAGTGAATTTTTAAAGAGGCATAAAACAAAGCTTACATGTCATTCACAATAAAGTTTCACACTTAATTCTTATAGTGTAGAAAAGAATAAAGTACAAATATGAACAAGAAAGTATTTTAAATGTACAAATTTTGATAAAATTTTTCATTTTAAAAACATATGTACATAAAATGCATAATATTGAATATTTTAAATATAGTATACTATAGATATAACAGACTATGTAACAAAAAGTTTCCTGTATCTTTCTCTATGGAACATTCAGGTCCTAGCCAGTGGGCTGAAATTGAAAAAAGAAAAAAGCATAACAGTAATTAAAAATATTGAAAAGAAAGGAATTAAGACATACATTGTTATAGTTAATAATGGAATTAAGCAATTTGCTATATTAGATAGTACAAACCACATTTTTTATACAGTATATATCCTTAAGAAGAATTTTCAATAACAACAATTTGTGATACATGGGAGCAAATCTAAGAAAAGATTTACCAGCCCTTTGTGGAGAACATTATTAGGATCGGGTAAGAGAAAATTCTAAATCAATAGGATGAAAAAGATACAAAGAGCTAGCCCAGAAGAAGCAAGCTCGCTACAACATAATTCACCACTAATTACAGCAAAGTGTTCTGGACAAGGAACAAAAAGCAATTACCTGAGAGTTCTGAAATTGTAATAGCAGAGTCACATAAGAATAGAAGCCAGAACAAAGAAAAAGGCCTGTAACAGAAATAAATTTCCAGATGTTACTTCTTTTTATCACCCAAACATTGACATTTACACTGCTGCAGAAGAAACTGTCCCTGAGAAACAACACCACTCCTGACAGAAGAGGCAAAAAGGACCCTGTAAACAGGAATAGAGAATGTGGGGAATCCCTTTGCTCTTTCAAACTTTTTCCCCAGCATCCTTGCTCAGAGGGCTGTCTCTTTTGTGAGCTGTCTTAGGGAGATAAGGTAGAGATGAAGCCATGTAGTTTATCCCCTAAAAGAATTCTCTCAGCCTCAACAGAGGATAAAAAAGGAGTTCTGTGATTAAATCTGGCAGAGGACACCCTCCATAATTTCCTTAGATCCACATTTAATCCACAGTGACACATACACGGAAAACACTCTCACAATGCTAGTGTTTACCTGGGTTATACTGAAAGGGTTGATGTTTGCCAAACACTTGTGCTGGGTAGTTTTTGTCAGGTTGGTAAGACGACCAACACCAGGGAAGAAGAAAGCTTAGTTCAGGAATTATCCCCATCAGATTGGCCTGTGGGCATGTCCATCATCATTCTTCACTGATGACTGATATGGGAGAGTCCAGCCCACTGTGGGTCCATTCCTGGGCAGGTGGTCCTAAGTGTTATAAGAAACAAATTGAGCAAGTCATGGGGAGCAAGCCAATAAGCAGTGTTCCTCCATGCCCTCTTCTTCAGTTCTTGCCTCCATGTTTCTGCCCTTAGTTCCTGCCCTGTTTTCTTTTGATGATGAACTGTAAAGTATAGATGTAACTGTCTTATTAAATAAGAAACACAGAGCCAATTTCAGAGTTAAAAGCCCAAGAGATTAGAGGAATAGCTAAGAGCTAAAAACCCTCTCTTACCCTCCCTACTGCTGTTGTCCTTCCCCTCAGCAAAGAGACCTGCTTCCTGTGTGTCTGACATTTTTTTAACTTTCTGTTCTGCCTTCTCATTGGTTGTACACTCACCCACATGACCTTCTTGTCACTGCCTGTCTATACAGACCTTCAGGACTTCTATGGTTGGTATTGGGATTAAAGGCATGGGTCTCCATGCTGGCTGTATCCTTGAACACACAGAGATCTGCCTAGCTCTGCCTCCCAAATGCTGGGATTAAGGGTATGCGCCACCACCGCCCAGTTTCTGCTATGGCTTACTATTATCTCTGACCCCCAGGCAACTTTATTTATTAACATACAAATAAAATCACATTTCAGCACAAATAAAATATCACCATAGTAAAGTGCAAGATGAAACAAACCCTTTAAACCCCCAAATTCCTTTTGGTCAGGGTTTGATCCCAGCAACAGAGAAGCCAACTAGAACACAGTTTTCTTCAACTGCTGGGATGAGTGTGCTCCCTTCTTCTACTTAACTAAGGCAGAATATGACAGTGGTAGGAATGTATGTGCTGGGAACCCTTGTATTCTCACAATGAGTCCCAGGATGTGGCAAGTTTTTGCTGTGCTATTAGATACACTTTGAGGTTATCGTGCGCATAAATGGTATATTTATTGAGAATTTGTGTCATTTTTTCTCTGTGGGTGAATTTGCTTGGCTTTTATGTTATCTTAATGGTGGCTTCATCAACTGACATAGGAAGTGTGACCTTCTTTCACATTATTAAAGAGACAAAGATGGACTGGTGTTAATTCTTCTTTAAATTATTGGTAGCACTACCAATGCAGCTCCATGATTAGACTTTTCCTTATTGGGAGCTACATGAACAGTCATTCAGTAGAGTAGTTAGACAGTTGTTCAAATTTCCTAGTTTTTATTAAGTCAGTTTTTCTTTTTGTGAGCATTTATGTTTGTATGATTGCATCCCGCCTACTGCTGGGGGCCACCCCCCCATTTGTGGCCAGGTCCCAGAGAAGAGGGAAAAAGTAGACAAGGGAAAGATGAGCCAGGAATGATAGTTAGGAGAATCTTGCAGCCTGACTGGCAGCCAGAGTGCTTCCTTATTTATACAAAATTCAGTAATCAGAGATAGATTAATATTTCTCCAAAACATAGATCAATCATATCATTTTGATTTTTGGACATGCTTTTCAATTTGTCTTGCATGCCTTTTGGTCATCATTGATAAAGAGTTATCTTTTACAATGATTTTCCCTCATGGTGTGGTCATTATTGATAAACAGACATCTTTTACAATCATTTTTACACATCAACTCCATAAACCAATTTTTAAGAATCTAGGGGCATATGACAGCCCATTCTCAGGCTGTCAGCTTTTATGGCTTCAAGGACACTAGATAGGAAAAAAATCTTCAAGCCAGCCTGAGCAGATTGCCATGACCTGAACAGTATATTGTTAACTCTTGATTGTTGGAGTGCCCAAGGAAAATTCTCAGGCCAAAACTGTTACAGTTATTATTCAATTCTGGCATAATACAATATTTGCATTTTGTATCCTTATGGAGTTTATGTATACATCTAATCCTGGCACTCTTTTGTACCTTGGCCATAAAACATCAGATGGGCCCAGTACAACCTACATTTTCTAAGAAAGGGAGGTCTTGACACCTTATTCTTTTATCATCTTTCTATACCACTCTTTGTCCCTCAATATAAGTCCCTGTGTAGAGCAGAGGTAACTTCAGCTAATCTAACTTTGTTGCTGTATGTGCCACATAATTACCTCAGTGTATAGTAGAAAAGCTTGTAATCTAATCTGTGGCTTACTTTTCTAGCCCACTGACTCTTGTTGACCTTATTAAGTCCATGTAGCTTTGTGCCTTTCCTAGAGCTCACTTTGTAGACCAGGCTGGCCTCAAACTCACAAAGATCTGCCTGCTTCTGCCTCCTGAGTGCTGGGATTAAAGGCATGTGCCAGCACTGCCCAGCCTCAGGCTTCTTTATATGTATCACAACCTCCAAGGCATAAGGGAGACCTTCAAGTACATAAGGATATCTCTCTAAAAGCAGGAGGAGTAGTATGCTCAGGACTTTCCTGGAGAAGCTTAGAAGCAGTACTCCTGGGAGAGGGCCCATATGATTTATATGAAGTTTCTGTCAATCCAATATTCCCAAATTATACAAATATTAAAATACCCCAAGTGTGCAACATATAGAGATCAAAGCCAAGAGTGGCCCAGTGCCCATAATGTGGCTCAGCTTTGCTTGTCAAACAGCTGTGCTGGCTTTATGACTTTTGCCATTCCCATCAGATATGGCTGTGCAAGCCTACTATATTATAATATAATTGTTCATGGTTTGTTCTTACTGTCCTTTGTGTAGCAATAAGATTATAGCATAGAATAGAATGGGTTTAGCTATTTTATGACTTTAGTTATTTGCTGTCTTTTCTCTTAGTGAATACAACTAAACAATTACCAATTGTATTGATCTTTCTAAAGAACCAGCCTTTGATTACACATATTTTTGCCATTGTTTATCTCCAGTGATTGTATTGAACTTCCTTCAGCTGATTTGGAACATAGTTACTTTGCTTGTTTTGCTTTGTTTTCTTGCAGACATTCCTTGCTGCAATTTTCACACTTAAGCTGATTTTGCTGCATCCATGAAGACTGCTGGGTTTGTTTTCACTCTTCATCTGAAAGTGTCTTCTCGTTTACTGCACTTTGTCCCTTTGCTTTGAGGGCTGTTTAACAAACTAGCTTAGTTCTCACCTGCTTTACGGTTTGTGCATATTGCCTCCTGTTACTGTCTTCAGGTTCATCCCATGAGGTTTGAGAAAGAGACTTCAGCTGATTACAGTCTTCCAAAATTGTAGACACTTGCTTAATGGTCCTCACTGGAGCACATGTAAGTCTGATGTTATGCATGCACTAAAAAATTTCTTGTAACCAACATATAGGTGAATATTGCATTTTTCCCATTCTGCAAATGTCTTTTTTTAATTGTCAAACTGATCTATGAAAATTTATATTCTTCTGTTTGGAGGTGGCATGTTCCATATAGATTATAAGCATATATATCAGCTATAAAAAAAGTACTTAACTATTTTCTATTTAAAAATGAAGCTTCCATGTATGGAAAATAAAAGTCTTCAAAAAATTTAGCCTGGTTTTTAGATGTAGTTCAGAGATTAATTAGCTATGTGGTTCTATTGGAGCCCTTTGTTTGTGGGACTTTACATCTATAAAATACAATTATTTGATTACTTTATCCACAATGTCCTCATGAGCTCCAATTTTCCATGGAATGTCAGAAAATACAGTGAAATGCTTAGTGTTTAGCTCCTATAACCTGATTTTTAACGTGAAGACTGGACACTCACCTAAAATGCAAAATGGCAATTTGAGAAGAGAGTCTATCTCCTTATAAGCCTGCATTAAAAGTTCAGGTTTGCCTTGAATCTGTTCTGTAGTTGGGAGTTTTTCTGTGTCTGTCCAGTCCCACAACTGTTCAGACCCAAGTAATACACAGAGGCTTGTATTATTTTTAAACTAAGCCATGGCAGGCTTCTTGCTAGCTAGCTCTTATATCATTTTTTAAAAATTATCCATTGTATTTTATTTATTTAATAATATAATTTAATTTTACATATCAACCATGGGTTCCCCTGTCCTCTCCTCTCCCTCCCCCTACCCAACTTCCCCCCAGCATACCCCCCATTCTCATCTTCTCCAGGGCAAAGACTCCCCTGGGGATTCAGATCAACCTGGTAGATTCAGTGCAGGCAGGTCCAGTTTCACAGGCTGAGCAAAGTGTCCCTGCATGAGCCCCAGGTTCCAAAAATCCAGCTCATACACCAAGGACAGGTCCGGATGCCACTGCCTGGGTGCCTCCTAGTCAGTTTAAGCTAAGCAAGTGCCTCACTTATCCAGAGGGCTTGATCCAGTTGGGGGCTCCTCTGCTTTTCGTTCATAGTTCATGTGTTTCCATTAGTTTGGCTATTTGTCCCAGTGCTTTTTACAATCTTGGTCTCAATAATTCTCGCTCATACAATCCCTCCTCTTTCTCACCAGTTGGACTCCTGGAGCTCTACCTGGGGCCTGGCCAAGGATCTCTGCATCTACTTCCATCAGTTATTGGATGAGAGTTCTAGCATGACAGTTAGGGTGTTTGGCCATCTGATCACCAGACTAGGTCAGTTCAGACTTTCTCTTGACCATTGTCAGCAGTCTACAGTGGAGGAATCTTTGTGGATTTCTAGGGACCTCCCTAGCACTATGCTTCTTCCTATTCTCATGTGGTCTTCATTTATCATGACTGTTATTCTTTGTTCTCCCTCTCTGTTCTTGATCCAGCCGGGATCTCCTGCTCCACTAAGCTCTCTTTCCCTTGAACCTTGCTCTTCATTACCCCCACTCACCTCCAGGTTGGTAATGTAGATCTCATCCATTTCTCTGTCATTACATGATCCCTGTGTCTTTCTTAGGGTCATGTTTTCTAGGTAGCCTCCCTGGAGTTGTGAGTATCAGTATAGTCATCTTTGTTTTACATCTAGTATCCTCCTATGAGTGAGTACAAACCATGTTTGTCTTTCTGAGTCTGGATGACCTCACTCAGGATGATATTTTCTAGATCCATCCATTTGCCTGCAAATCACATGGTGTCATTTTTTTGCGGCTGAGTAGTACTCCATTGTGTATATGTACCACATTTTCTTTATCCATTCTTCAGTTAAAAGGGCATCTAGGTTGTTTACAGGTTCTTTTATTACAAACAATGCTGATATGAACATAGCTGAACCTGTGCCCTTGTGGTATGATTGAGCATTCCTTGGGTATATGCCAAAGACTGTTACAGCTGAGTCTTGGGGGAGATGGAGTCCCAATTTTCTACGGAAATGCCATATTGATTTCCAAAGTGACTGTACATGCTTGCATTCCCACCAGCAGTGGAGGAGAGTTCCACTTGCTGCACATCTCTCCAGGATAAGCTGTCTTCTATGTTTTTGATCTTAGCCATTCTAATAGGTGTAAGGTGGTATCTCAGAGTCATTTTGATTTGCATTTCCTTGATAATTAGGGATATTGAGCAATTTCTTAAATGTCTTTCAGCCATTGGAGTGTCCTCTGTTGAGAATTCTCTGTTTAGTTCTATAGACCATTTCTTAATTGGACTATTGGGCATTTTGATGTCTAATTTCTTTATATATTCTGGTTATCAGTTCTTTATATATTCTGGATATCAGCCTTCTGTCAGATGTGGGGTTGGTGAGGACCTTTTCCCATTCTGTAGGCTGTCACTTTGTCTTGTTGACCATGTCCTTTGCTCTACAAAAGATTCTCAGTTTCAACAGGTCCCATTGATTGATTGTTTCTCTCAGTGTCTGTGCTAGTGGTGTTACATTTAGGAAGTGCTCTCTGGTGCCAATGTGTTCAAGACTACTTCCTACTTTCTCTTCTATCAGGTTCAGAGTAACTGGATTTATGTTGAGGTCTTTGATCCCCTTGGACTTAAGTTTTGTGCATGGTGACAGATAGGAATCTATTTGCAGCCTTCTACATGTTGACATCCAGTTATGTCAGCACCATTTGTGACCTGCCCAACTTGGCCCCAGTTTTGGCCATAAGGTAGGCCCCGCGGGAAGGTTCCTTTTTTCAAAGACCCCAGGCAGACCCTGCAATCTCCATGCTCTGTCCCCACATCCATCCAACTGTGACACCAGTGACTTCCTGCAACTTGGAGACCAGCCCCTTGCTTCCATCCTGCCCAGAAGCTCCCATCTTGACCAGAGGTGAGTGCCTGGGGTCATACCCAAAAAGGCCTGCCCTTAGGTCCCATTCCTGGGCACCAGCCGTTCCAGGGAAGACCTGCCCAACTTGGCCCCAGGTTCTGGCAATTAGGCAGATCCCCCACACCCCCACCAGGAAGGTTCCCCTTCTCCAAGACCCCCATCAGACACTGCAATCTCCATGCCTTGCCCCTACACCCATCTGCCCAAGATTCCACCCACTTCCTGAGACTTAGAGATCAGCTCCCAGATCCCATTCCACCCCAGAGCTCCCATCTGGACCAGAGAGCTTCCATCTGGATCAAAGTGAGTTCCTGAATCTATCAGCTCTGTCTGGACCAAGAGCACTGATAAGATCAAGAATGAATGCATGAGGAGATGGGCAGATGTGGTGGTATTGTGTTCCCCAAAATATTGTGCAGGCTAATAAACTTATCTGGGATCAGAGAACAGGACAGCCACAATATTAAACATGAGGATAGGCAGTGGTAGCATATGCCTTTAATCCTAGCATATCAGACACAGAAATACCTCTGGATCTTGGAGTTCAAGGCCACATTAGAAACAGCCTGGCATGGTGACACATGCCTTTAATCCCAGAAATCCAGTCTCTAATCCCTGGGAGTGATGGCAGAAAGTAGAAAGATAAATAAGGCATGAAGACTAGAAACTAGAAGCATTTTGGCTGGTTAACCATTCAGGCTTTGGAGCAGCAGTTCAGCTGACAGCCATTCAGATGAGGACTCAGAAGTTTGCAGTCTGAGGAAACAAGACCAGCTGAGAAACTGGTGAGGTGAGGTAGCTGTGGCTTGTTCTGTGTCTCTGATCTTGCAGCATTCACCCCAATAACTGGTCTTGGGTTCGATCTTATTAATAAGACTCCTTAAGATTCATGCTACAGGCAGACTTCAAGGCAGAAGTACATACAACTAAATAAAGAACAATACAGCATCACCATAACCCAGCCCTCCTCCAACAGCTATACCTGAACATCACAGAATGGAAGAAGCAGAAGAAAACAACCTTATGAATAACATCATGAAGAGGCTAGAGGCTTATAAAGAAGAAAACAAAAATGAAGTGGAGGAACAGACAAACAAAAAATGGGAAGAACTCTATAAAAAAAAAAAAAACTAGAGGAAAGAACAAATAAAGCAGAAGAAAACAATAAATACCTGAAAGAAAATAATGAAAAAGCAAGGAAACAGATTAGGGAAACACTCCAAGACCTGAAAAGGGAAATAGAAAAAAATGAAGAAGACACAAGCAGAGGGAATGCTGGAAATTGAAAATCTGAGTAAATGAACAGGAACTCAGATGCAAGTATAACTAACAGAATGCAAGAAATGGAAGAGAGGATCTCGGTGTTGAAGATATGGTAGAAGAAATAGATTCATCAGACAAAGAAAACACTATAGCCAACAAAGTCATTACTCAAAATGTCGAAGAAATTTGAGACACAATGAAAAGACCATATGAATAATAGGGATAGAGGAAGGAGAAGAATACCAACCCAAAGGCACATATATTCAACAAGAACATAGAAGAAAACTTTCTCAACTTAAAGAAGGAAATGCCTATGAAGATACAAGAAGCCTATAGAACACCAAACAGACTAGACTCTCCAAAAAGTCCCCTTGCTACATAATAATTAAACAACTAAACATACAGAATAAATAAAGAATATTAAGAGCAGCAAAGGAAAAAGGCCAAGTGACTTATAAAGGAAAACCCATCAGAATAACACCCAATTTCTCAATGAAAGCCAGAAGGACCTGCACAGATATAATGCAGACACCAAGAGACCATGGATGTCAGCCTAGACTAATATACCCAGCAAAACTTTCAATCACCATAGATGAAGTGAACAAGACATTCCAAGACAAAGCCAGATTTAAACAATACTTATCCACAAACCCAGCCCTACAGAAAGCACTAGAAGGAAGATTCCAACCTAAGGAAGTCAGATAAACCCATGAAAACACAGGCAATAGATAACACCATAGCAGTAAACTCCAAAGAAGAGAAGTCCACACATACTATCACCAAAAAAAAAGTAATAACAGGAATGAACAATTACTGGTCATTAATACCCCTTAATATCAATGGACTTAATTCACCTATAAAAAGACACAGGCTAACAGAATGGATATGAAAGCAGGACTCATCTTTCTGCTGCATACAAGAAACACACCTCAAATTTGAAGACAGACACTGCCTGAGAATAAAAGGCTGGGAAAAGACTTTCCAATCAATTGGTCTTAAGAAACAAGCAGGTGTAGCCATCCTAACATCCAGCAAAATAGACTTCAAACTAAAATCAATCAAAAGAGATGATGAAGGACATTATATACTCATCACAGGAAACATCCACCAAGAAGAAATTTCAATTCTGAACCTTTATGCCCCAAACACAAGGGCACCTACATATGTAAAAGAAACATTACTAGAGCTTAAATCACATATAAAACCCCACACATTAATAGTGGGAGACTTCTACACCCCACTTTCACCTCTGGACAGATCGGCCAAATTGAAACTTAACAGAGAAATAAAGGACTTAATTGATGTTATAACTGAAATGGACTTAATTGATATCTACAGAACATTTCATCCAAACAAAAAAGAATATACCTTCTTCTCAGCACCCCATGGAACCTTCTCTAAAATTGACCACATACTTGGCCACAAAGCAAATCTCAACAGATACAAAACAATTGGAATAACCTCCTGTGTTCTATCAGACCACCATGGCTTAAAGTGAGATTTCAACAACACCAAAAACTACAGAAAACACACAATCTCATGGAAATTGAATAATGCTCAACTGAATCACCACTGGGTTAAGGAAGGAAGAAATAAAGAAATTAAAGACTTCCTAGAGATCAATGAAAATGAATACACCACATACCCAAACTTATGGGACACTATGAAAGCAGTACTAAGAGGGAAATTCATAGTATTAAATGCCCACATAAAGAAGTTGGAGAAATCTCACTCTAGTGACCTTACAGTACACCTGAAAGCTCTAGAACCAGAAAAAGGAAAGTCTCCCAGGAAGAATAGATGCCAGGAAACTCTCAAATTGAGTGCTGAAGTCAATAAAATAGAAACAAGGAGAACAATACAAAGGATTAATGAAACAAAGAGTTGGTTCTTTGAAAAAATCAAGAAGATAGACAAGCCCTTATCCAAACTAACCAAAAGACAGAGAGAAAGCATCCAAATTAACAAAATCAAAAATGAAAAGGGGTACATAACAACAAACAATGAGGAAATCCAGAGAATCATCAGGTCATACTTCAAAAGCTCTTATATCTTAAATTAACTCATTTCTATTAATCTATAAGTTGCCACATTGTCATGGCTTATCAGTCTGTTGGCATGTTGTTCCTTGGGTGGCAGCTGGTGACTCCTGACTTAACCTTCCTCTTCCCATAATTCTGCTTGTCTGCTTATTTGCCTATATTTCCTGCCTGGCTACTGGCCAATCAGCATTCTATATTTCAACCAATCAGAGCAATACAATCACAGCATACAGAGCAATATCATCCATTACTGTTCAACATATTTGTTCAGAACTATAAGTAAATATTTAATTTTCAAAATATCAGTGTAAATTAAAAACAGGCAAATATCACATTTTTCAAATATAGAAAATATAAGTAGCAAAATTTGAAAAGATTTGAGGGAGTTTTGATGGTAAAAAGACATACAAAATCATATGGAAATGGCTAAGTAATGTATATTGGCATATGATTTAAAATAATCAAATGCTTGATGGCTTTTACTTTTGTTTCATTTGAAATAAAAAATGTTATTCAGGTTTAGCAAGATCAAAATGACACTTTTCAGACTTCTGCAGATCTATCACACTTCAGGTTTAATTCTTTAGTATTTATAATTGAACAAATCTATATGTTCCCCAAACAAAGGAAATCTGATTCTACAATATTCTACTAAGAAATGAGAGCTACAAGCTAAAACCCAATCTGGAAAGTAGTGTGCTCATTGCAGAACTTTGTGAGGAAGATTTTCAGCATATCTTTTGAATTGCTTAACATATGAATTTCCCCCAAAGAGATTTCATTAAAGAAATCACATAATTAAGAATTTGAATAGAGATGTAACTCAGTGACCTGATGCTTGCCTAGTATAAGCAAATGCCCTGGTTGTGATCTTCCAAAATAATAATAATTTTTTAAAAAATGAGAATTTATATTCCACATCAATTTTGCTCACAATTAATTATTTAAAACAAAATGTCCCCATCTGTTACTTCTCTAAATCAAGTGAATGCTTAACTGGTCACTGTAAATTGGTACCAAATGCAAGGATTTGTGAATGAATTAAAAAGATTTTAGCTTACTCATGTGATATGATTATGCATAAACTATAACTAAGCAACTAGTGGTTTTAGCATTTGGCTCTGATGGGCTCCACAATCTGTTCTCCTCATTTATTTTTATTTAAATCTTCAGCAACCAAACAATATAGGCAGTCTTCTCACTTTGACTTTGTAGCTGAAGAGGCCAATGTTTCATGAGGCAAGTTGTGAGCATTGAACACTAATGCACAATTTAATAGGAAGTTGAATGTCAGAAGAAAGGAGGACCCATTTATGATCCAGACTGTACTGCCTGTTTCACTTTTACAAAATAACTGTCTTTAAAAAAGGTTTTGGAACTGTAGTCCATTTCCTTAATCTCTAAAATGAGAGCAAAATTGTGTTTAAAATTGATTAAACTTCACTAATTACCTCCCATGTGAACAGTACTTAATAGATGGTCATTATCATTATTATAAGCAAGAGAACCCTCTGTCCCATATCTACTTGATTTTCACTCATTAATTTGATAAAACACATAAATACATTAACCACAACCCCTTTTCAGTTTGCTATGGTCTCCTGCATAGTAGGACTACTATAGATGACAATAATACTGTCCTTTTATTGAATCCTAGAGAAGTGTTGCACCCTAAAGCAATGATAAGTGCTTTAGGAAACAGAAATATTTACTCAGTTGCTAAAAGTGCACAATGCAGGCAGGTACTCAAACACCATAGAGTGTCAAAGTAATACATACAATTTTTATGAACCAGTTTTTGAAACTTATCATTGAACTTTCTTACCCACTGAATAGCATTATTGTAGCTGTGAAATAATTTTTTAAAGTGCTAACTAGCAAAGAATATTATAAACTTATATTATGTAGCATGTACCAGTATATAGAATGTACTCTAATGTTGTTATAACTATAACTTTAGGTTTTCAATTTATTTAATGTTTACATGTTAAATGAATTTTATATAGGTAGCAGTATGTACAAGGCCCTGGTTGTGAAATAAAATGAAGCCAAATGTAGTTGGATTTTTCTGTCCTGCCTGCCAGCTCCCAAATAACCACATGGAGACTTCTTATCACCTATGAGAGCTTGGTCAATAGCTTAGCGTTGTTTCTAACTGCTCTTATATCTAAAATTAAACTATTTCTATTAATTTACTTTCTAGCTTGTGGCTTTATTCCTTTTATACTATTCATGTTGCTTTCCTGCTTCCTTGGTGTCTAGTTGGCAACTCTTCATGACCCTGCCTTACTTCTTCCCGGATTTCACTCTGTCCCCCAAATCCTACCTAGCTCTTGAACACTTAGCTTAATATTAAACCAATCACAGTGGAATATTTTCAAACAGTGCGAAAGAATATTCTACATTTCTCCCTTTTTGTCTAAATAAAAAGGAAAAGTTTTAACTCTAACAAAATAAATCTATAAACAACAAGAATAATTATCAGGTGTGAATTATATTTATAATGTCCAGTCCATTAATATTTGACATATTTGGGAGAAAATACTCCATTATTTATTATATTTTGATGAGTCCAAAGCTCTGTTCCTAATCTACCTTTTATCATAACTAAGAGAGTATACAATTATAAGTACCTAGTTTTCAATTACATCAAAGATATCAGAAAATATAATACTACGTGAATAAACAAGAAGTACATCCAGTGCAAGCCACTTCCAAAACTAAAAAAAAAACCAAAAAACCAGAAACAGCTGGCTGAGTGGACAGTCACCTAAGATTCTTCTGTTATACTGAGGCATCTATCTTTAACCTACAGGCCCAGAATATCTGACAGAATTTTCTGTGAAGTGAATTTTCTGTGAAGCAGGAGTTTTAAAGGACTGTCCTCCCTTGTCTTAACAAAGTATGTCAGACACTTATCTTCGTGTCCTACTTGTCCAATTTAATCTACTTTCTTGGCCAGTGGCTAACTTTTGCCTCCAGGAAAGCAACCTCCATGTGAAGTTTCTTTGATGTCCAACAACTTCTCTGAAGTAGATTAGTGCTTCCAGGAACAGATGTGTCTTATTGTCATAAAAAAGCCTTATATTATTAAAATATCTTACATGCCATATTCTGTAGATCTCTGACGTGTTTGAAGAACACTTGTCTATCTAAAATATATCTCTGTTTGACCATGAAAACACACCTAACATGAATACAAGTGTGATTGTGATAGGCGATTAACTACTAATCTGCATTTTTATCGAAATAGTTTGTAATAATAACCTTCAAGAACTAGAAATTTACACTATGTTATAAAATGAGCTACATAGGACCAATACTTTAGACAAGAGTAGAAAAATATGTAGAGTAGTTTCTAACAAAAAAAACCTTATTTTTGTATCAATATACAAAAACACCTTAAACAAGAGTAGAAGCATATATACAGTATAAAAAATAACCTTAAATTTGTAACAATGTACAAGATCCATACCACTGTAAAATATTTAAGACTAGTAATTATTTTTCTAGTTGAAAAGTAGATTCAATAAGCTACCCTTCTATCCTATCATTTCTATATCCCCCTTTTTCTTTTCAGAACAAGATACCTAAACTTAATCTCCTGCGTTCAGCATTTTTCTTGACCATTACAAATAGCAACATGTAACCATCACCCCCCCGAAATAATAATAAATATGCATAACCCACTGAATGACCAAAAACTACCCATTCCAACACTTGAGAATGTGGGTGTCATGTTTTCTAGATTTCTTCCTATTGTCTGTGGGGTAACAGCATCTCTAGGCAACCCATAGAAAATTGAGATAATGGCCAAGTCCTTATATCATTTGATGCCAGTCTATGTGTAATGGGAAAGTGTAGGGTTAATCTGAAGTCTTGGTTGGAGTAGTACATGAGTCTGGACCATTTCATCTAGCTGACTTGAAATTGTCCTGAGTAGTTTGTAGTCCTTATCTGATCTAAGGGTTGTGTTTGTCAGCTTAGTGGCATTGCCACAGTCCAGGTGGAATCATTGTAGTGTAGCCCCATTATAATTTTGAAGACTTCAAAAATTGCTATTAGAAATGGATAAGATTCACTGCAGAAAACTTAAACATTTTAAATGCCATATGCAGCACATCTTGGAGAGGTTATTAAAGGACCACAAATTGTTAAGTACATCTAGAGTATACAAAATTAATTCCTAGTTACTTGATAGAGACTCAAGCCCAAAATCATGTACAGGAATCTAGGTTAAGCCCTTTCCTAGAATTAGTATTCTATATGACCATAAAAAAATCACAACAAAAAGTGTAAATATAGTATATATTAATCTTATAAATTTTGAGATAATATTTATACCTTAAGAAAAGTTTCAATGAGTCAAAACAAAACCAAGGGATTATGAGAACAGTGGCAATAGAATAGTCACTTCACTTTGGTTTTCTTCTTTCCATATCAGATGACTCCACTGAAATGAGGCATAGATTTTGAATTTTTCTTTAATAAGGTATGCTAGGTTTAGAGAAGGAAAGAGCTGCACAGCTTTAATTTTTAATTGAACTGGGACAACAAAAAGACCCTTTGCCTTATATGTCTGTAGAGAACAGCAAAAACAAACATTTGGGAAGATATATGAAATTTTATCCTGTTAGAAATGTGATATAACATTAAGCCAATTTGCTCTCTTTCTTGGGGAATTTTCCCTGGATGATTAGTCCTTTTTCTTCAGATATCTCATTTGTCCAATGGTCTTCAGATTTCTTAGTTAGATGCCTTCATTCTCCAGAAAGACAAAACAAAAACCTGTCCCAACCCTAACTTTGGGGAGTTTCCTTTTTGGCAGGTTATATCTAATCAAATAGAAGTCATTCCTTAGTCTTATAAGTTAGTTTAGATTGAAGGGCCACACCGTTTGATGAACCATTATCTCTTAAACAAGAAGTATTTCCTGTTCATATCTAATCTCTATCAGTTTTGAAGGTATCCATAAATTTTCTTCTCCTGGAGAAACAAAAGCAAAACTTCTTCCCCAATATAACACATATTCTGGTTTCCATTTTGAGGCTAAGGTATTTAAAAAATACATAGGTTGATTTAATTTAGCAGTTTCATAATCCAATATCTCTCAGCAGCCATTATTTTTGTATACTAGCATAACAAAATTCAAAGTTAACAAGACATTATACATAATAAAGACTCTGTATAGCTTCCATCCTTACGTGGTTTATTTTTTATTACTTTTTTCTCTTTAAAAATTTTATTATGTTTAAACTAATTTTTATGACTGTTTTTGCTCATTTTTTCTTAAGCCTGTTCACATTGTTAAACACACTGTAACCTGTTCAGAGGTTTTTTGTTTGTTTGTTTGTTTGTTTGTTTTCTTTTCTTTTTTCTTTTGTCTGAACCTGCTTTACTGAATATCTGTAACCTTTTCTGTCTGCATGAGTAAAACCTTAAACCCACGACATGGCTTAGTTTGTGGCACACTGGCTGCTCAGGCAGTCAGTGAGCTGTGGGGAGATGTTTTGCTGCACTGTGGCTGGAATGAGAGACACAGTTTAGGAAGCTGCATTTTACTGTGTTTAAAGCCTTTTTTAAAGCTTTCTCAGGTAACTTTTTCTGTCTCATCTACCAGCTCCCATGTAACCACACAGAGACTTCTTATTAATTATGAAAGTCTGGTCATTAGCTTAGGATTGTTTCTAACTATCTCTTATATTTTAAATTAACCCATTTCTATTCATTTACTTTCTGCTTTGTTTTTTTGTTTGTTTGTTTTTGTTTTTTTTTTTTTTTTTTGAGACAGGGTTTCTCTTTATAGCTTTGGTGGCTGTCCTGGATCTCACTTGGTAGACCAGGCTGGCCTTGAACTCACAGAGATCCGGCTGGCTCTGCCTCCTGAATGCTAGGATTACAGGCGTGCGCCACCACTGCCCGGCCTCTGCCTTGTGATTTTGTTAACTTTATTCTACTCATGTTGCTTTCCTACAACCTGCGTGTCTGACTGGTGACTTCTCGAAACTCGATCTTTCTTCTTCCCAGTGTTCTCTCTGTCCCCAAAATTTGGCCCAGCTATTGCTGTTTAGCTTTTTAATAAACCAATAAGAAGGACCTTGGCAAAAACACATCTTCACAGTGTACAAAAAGATTTTCCCACAACAGAAAAGTTCATCTTTTCACTGAAAATCAGAATTACTAAACAAATACTAATAGCACCAACATGGAAATGGAAAGCATTGATTTCATTAACTGACCCCAACTACATTTCAGATGTTAATGAGTCCTCTGAATTACAGGAACTGCATCAAATGTCCAGCATGCTGTGTTCATTTCAGGTTGTGTGTATCCTTAGACTATTGAGAGCCTTCCATTTGTTTTTCTTATGAAATTTTGAAGAACTTGACATGAGTAGGACACTAGCCTGTATCAGATTTAGGTTGGCAACCAAAAGATTGGAGAACAAGCTCTGAGATAGCCATGATGCTGATGTTGCTATATGAGTATTTCAAACAAGCAGCTTTCCTTACATGATCTGAAGACTTTGTTCTTGCATCTCAGGAAGATGTGGGTAGGGCTAGTTAAGATTTTACAGACATGTGAGGCATCTGCTTCACAGATCTGCCAGAGTCTCCCTCCTCAGTTTTCTGATGACAACCATCTGGTTGAGTGATAATACTTATTTTTATTTTTAATTTTTTTTGTCTTTAGGATAACAACCATAGGTTTACAATTTTCAGTCATTTAAAAATATTACTTCTAGCCAGGCAGTGGTGGCAATCGCCTTTAATCCCAGTACTCAGGAGGCAGAGCCAGGCAGATCTCTGTTAGTTCGAGGCCAGCCTGGTCTACAAAGTGAGTTCCAAGAAAAGCACAAGCTACACAGAGAAACCCTGTCTCAAAAAAATCCAAAAACCAAACCAAACCAACAAACAAAAATATTAGTTTCTCAAATTTAATAAAGATCTAGATTAAGAAGAGCTAAGATCCAGGCATTGGTTAACATATAGTATTTCTATACTACAAAGAAGTTTGAAAAGTTCTTCAAAGTATAGTTAACTATAGTAGGAAGCCAACCTTTCTATAACGTTTATTCATGTGTTTGAAGATCACAGGAATTATCTTGCCAAGTATGTAAAAATAGACCATCTTTTAACCCTACTGCTTGGAAAATCAAGGGCAAGATTCAGTTTGCTACTGTGCAAGGTGAAGGTATGCTTTCATAATTCTTTTACGAGGAAAAAATGTTTTAACAATTCTCTTTTCACCATGCTGAGCAAGTCCACACCATCTTCTTTCCTGCCTATTATCCTCCTCATACTCCCATTTATCTTCCTTCATCCATTGCTTCTTTCCTGTTCTTGATTCTGATGTGTGCAAGATGCACACAAAACCTAAATACTCAATGTTTCAATCAAGGAATAGTTGGTGTCCTGCTTCCCAAGTTCCAGTGAGACATCAAGACTGTAGCAATCATAGTCACTGTTAAGTGTTCACAATGTGACCATGTTGATCTTCAACCTGAAGTTGAACCTCAGAGCTCTCAAATTCAGGGAAGCCTGGCATAGCAATGTTACAGCATTTTGCCTATTGGACTACATCATCACTTCCCTCATATCTCTTAATCTTGAATCTTCTATTATTCCTTACTTATGTTAGTTCAACTTCAGACTACAAAGCATACACTGATGCATTTTGTGTCTTGGGAAATAAATATTCTTATACATTTGGGAGACTAATAATCCATTAATCCGACAATAGAAAGAATAAACTGCTGAACATCATTTTATTTACATTTAGTAATAGTAAAGGTGCCACTCATGACCTCCTCTAAAATACATTGTTATTATTACCAGAAAATAGTAGTTGAATGTATTTAGCATATTTATGGTAGGATGACAGTAAATAGTTTTTTTTTTTTTAATTCAAATTTTATTCATTTCAACTAGGGAACACACCTGGAAAAAAGCAATGGTTGGTTCAGTTCTTGCTATAAATGGAGATCTATTTCATGAACAGTGGTGCATCCTGGTGAAGAATATTTGCTGTAATCTTAGGTCCTCAACTTTTAAGTTTGGGAACAAAAAGTGCCAGATGATGAGAGATAATGTTGAGTGGTTAGTTTGCATCAATTATACTTCCATAAAAATAATAAGAAGAACCTAAGTTCATGGAGCTCTTCCAATGTGTTCAGTTAAGGAATTACATGATATAGAGGGTATGCTTAGTTTCATCTGGCCTTAAATTTACTACTTTTCTCATCCATCTCTGTGTGTTTTGTCTGGGCAGATTGGAATGCAGAGAATTGATGTCTTTGTTTGATGGTCAACTGGGAAAATGAGAGGAGCATAAAATTCAAGAGCAATATTTGGAGTAGCTGTAGATTCCTTTGCCTTTGAGTTTCCTGTCAAATAATCTCTCCACTTATCTGCAAACTTCAGTGGTCTTTTGGTGAACTTCCCTGTGAAACTAACATTGGGGATTTCTTTTGGACAGTTACATATTTTTTAACAGCTGTCTTCTATCTGTATTTCCTAATTCAGTGCACACACATCTGCCATCTCTTCCAATTAGAGTTTTAAACAATATGTGAATCATTTTTCTGCCATATAATTTATAAGTGAGACAATTTCCTGAGAGAAAAGATTTATTTTGGCCAACAGTTTGGGACTGATTGGGTCCAATGCCTTGAGCCTATGGCAAGGCAACAAAAAAACACATGATAAAGCGAAGTGTCTTAGCCAGGCGGTGGTGGCACATGCCTTTAATCCCAGCACTTGCAAGGCAGAGCCAGGCAGTTCTCTGTGAGTTCGAGGATAGCCTGGGCTACCAAGTGAGTTCCAGGAAAAGGCTCAAAGCTACACAGAGAAATCCTGTTTCAAAAAAACGAAACAAAACAAAACAAAAAGTGAAGTGTCCTATCTTATACTAAGACAAATAAAAAAGAAAGCAAGATCCAGGCTCCCACAGTCCCCTTTGAAGGAAGTTCTACTAATTGTATGAAACTCCCAAAAGCACCATGTTAGGATGAAGGGCTTAACACAGGTTTGGGGGCAAACATTTAAGATCTGAATCATAGTAAACCACATCAAAGTAAGGTCCATATTTTAACAGTCAACTCTAAGATTATAGGGAGTTTCTTGAACCTTTATCCACAACTGCAGAAATATAAAAACAAAAGCTACTGGGAGAGGTGGTGATGTTCAGATTTACTTCCATAAAATGGATAAAACTTAATTTCAAGCAATTTTTTTTAGCAATTTCAACGAGATTTTTCTTTAAATTGTCAGAATAATTGACTTGCAAAGAACTATGGTCTGTATCATCCTGTTAACTTTTGATAGGCATTTTTTCTCACCCTTTACAGATCCTTTGCTTTTAAGGAATAGAAATGCAGTTCCTCTACAGCCTTGGGTTCATAATTCATGTGCTTCCATTTGTTTGGCTATTTGCCCCTGTGCTTTTTCCAATCATGGCTGGATCAGGCCCTCTGGATAAGTGAGACAACTGAATAGCTTGAACTGTTTGGGAGGCACCCAGGCTGTGGGACCAGGACGTGTCCTTTGTGCATGAGCTGGCTGTTTGGAACCTTGGGCTTACACAGGGACACTTTGCTCAGCCTGGAAGGAGGGGACTGGACCTGTCTGTACTGAATCCACCAGGCTTAAATGAATCCCCAGGGGAGTCTTGGCCATGGAGGAGATGGGAATGGAGGGGAGGGGATGAGAGGAAGGTGAGGGTGGGGGTGGGAGGGGGGAGGACAGAGGAACCCATGGCTGATGTGTAAAATTAAAACACAAATATAATAATAATAATAATAATAATAATAATAATAATAATAATTTTTAAAAAAAGAAATGCAGTTCCTCAAAAGTATCATGATGCCCACTGCAGATAAAACAAACTGGAAAAATCTGAAAGATTTTATGTGATTTCATAGTGGATACAAGTTTCCTGAAAGAAAAAAAAAACAATTATATGGGCATGATAATTGTGCACATGAGTGTGATCTAAAGGGAGACTAATAATTAAAGTGGGTTGAGAAACACAGAGATCGGATTGGAAAAAAGTTGTTTCCTAATTCTATGAAGTCGAATTTTCAGCACTTAAAGAAATGTGTGTTACTAATTTTAAAGACTGTTGATATAACAACACAGGGCACAATGTCAACAGCCAAGACAAGGATCTTTTAAATAAATAGATTTGTAAAACACAATTGTTTTAAGCTTCTCCATGTCAGGACTACAATTTGAATTAAACATAAGGTGACTTCTTTCACTGAATCAGTAAGTGCACATAATATCACTCACACCCATGTCTTACTCCATAGACAAAACTCCTTTTTAATAGCTTTCCAAAGGCTATCATGCAACCACATGCTATTAAAATTGTTTGCATTTCCTTATAAAACTGTCTTTAGTAACACTAAAACAGAAAGACTTCTAGCTCCTTGGCTTGCTACTGAGCATATTAGAAAGGCACTTATCCTAATTAACAGGGTAACTATTCCTTCATCATTCCTACTGAAAAACGAGAGCAAGGAGTTAAAAGGAATAAAGGGTCTGCTTAAGACAGAACTCCTGAGTCTTAACCGGCTTAAGATTAGATAAAATTCCTGCCACCTTTGTAATAGAAATCTTCTAGTTGTCCATGGGTGTTTTGGATTGATTCCACCCAATGAGAAACAATGCCCAGATAACATTAACTATGTTCATATCTATTCCTTCCATTTATTAAAACTAGACAATGGACATTGTGAGCCTATTTCCACTCTTGGGGTTTTGAGGGCATTTTAAGATGGGGATAATTTTTGGTTTACAATATTGAATGACTATCAAAGCACAATTTGTATAAGGCAAGATGAGCCTTATTAAAACCACAAATTTATCTTTCATTTGATTGCAAAAGTCCATAGAAATTATCACTTGTCAGCTTGACACAATCATCTGAGGAAGTCTCAAGTGACAGATTGACCTGATCAGATTGTCCCATGGCTGTGTACTTGGGAAATTGTCTTGGTAGATGATTAATGTGAGAGGATCCAGCCCACTGTGGGTGACATTATCCCTAAGCAGGTAGGTATGACTGGCATAAGAAGGCTAAACAATGGAGGCAGGAGAACAGCCAGTAAGCAGCATTACTCCATGGTTCCTGTATTCAGGTTTCTGCCTTGAGTTTCTATCAGAACTTTTACAATGGTGGACTGTAGTCTAGAAGTGGAAGCTGAAATAAACCTTTTACTTCCTTAAGTTGCCTTTAGTTATGGTGTTTAATCACAGAAATAAAAATCAAGCTAGGGAATTGGTTATCTTATTTTATTTTTTAATATCCCATTCTTATGTCTTAACTTTCCAAATTTAACAAAGAGACAGTGGAATCAATGGCCCATTGATGTCATGAACTCAAAACAACAGGAATCCCAACAGATATAAGGAACAGTTTTAAAGATGAATGAGTGTTTGTAATGGATCATTCTCATAGTGCTATTCTATGACCTGAATGTTGGTGTGTATTTCATTCAGTACAGAAACAAATTCTTATAATTTAGGTTAAAAAGAAAAATAAGATGATGAAACCACTGGTCTTGAAAACTTAATACTGACTTTGCAAATTTTTCACTGAGTTTGTGTATACTTTTATAAAATTACTTCAGACACCTAAATAAAACTTTGAGAGCTATATAAATTACTAATAGCTTTCCACTGTAATCAAAGTAAACCCCCACCTAACTTAAAACCAGTTTTGTTTTTTTGTTTGTTTTTGTTTTTTGGGTTTTTTTTGTTTTTTTTTGTTTTTTTGTTTTTTTTTACATTTTATGAAATGCAATGTATCTACTTAAATGAACCTGGGAAAGTGGCACCTTACAATTAAACACAAGTTGGAAGATGAGCCTGCATTTGCCTTTTCTACTCTTAGTACTTTGAATATTTCTTCTCCTCGCATGGGTATGGAAAATGTGAATTCTTATAGGAAATTGCAAAAGTGACAGGGTTTATGAAGATAAGCTCCAAAATTAAGTGACTTGAATTAATCAAAATGGCTGTTTTTCTCAGAGAATATGACCTCCTTTAAAGAAGATTTTTGCCTCATCCTTGAGTTCAGAGAATTATCTTGTAGGCTTTATAGGTGAGTAGACACATTGGCTCATAATTCTAGGATCTGTGTTTTGCCTGCAACCAAACCCAAGCAAAAGTCTCATGGAGCCATAGAGAAGGATTGCACTAGCAAGCTGAATGAACTTCGAAGTTGATTACTCCTGAATCAAACAACTAGAGGAGAAAGGAGCCTAGCCACCATGTTGAGTAGAGCTCTCCAGGATACTGAGAATATAGGAGGGAGAGAGGAGGCTGTAAACTCATTGGGATTGTAAAATAATTACCACATATGAGTTCCTTTAACTCACTAAGTCTATATTGAATGGAACGAAAAAGAATATTCTATATATTTGCATATAATCTTTTTTTTTTTTTTTTCACCAAGTTCCACACTGTTCTACCACAATCATAGAAGGCTGGTCCTTAACAGAGAACTTTCTGTAAAAAGAGAAGAAACTGCCAGGAAGAGATGAAAACATGGGGCCATCCATGACTGTAGCTAGTGTCATAGTCTCTGCAGTCTGATCACTAATGCATGAGGCCTGGGGGGAATTTCAGAAGGCTCTGTTCTAGATGGTCTTTGATGAAAAAGAATTAGAAGCTCTGCTACATTTCTAGAATTAATAACAGGCAATACCTATGTTTAGAGAATGAGAGACAGGTGGGATAAAGGAATAGCCAGAAGAATGGCTAAACGCACAGAAACATGTCCTTCATGGCCACCTCCTGTCTGGGATGCTTGCCTTCCAGACATTGTGATTACATACTTCCTCAGCTCCTCCGCAGTCTTGTTCAAATTTATCTTTGTAGAAATTCAGTCTCTTAGTCTCTGACTCCCACGCATCCCACTGACCCACTGAAATTGTGTAGCACTGTGTATACTAGATTGGAATTAAATTTATCACATAGTTCAGGATGACCTCAAACTAGTGATCCATGTGCCTTAATCCATAATTCTGGGATCATAGATATGTATCATAGCATCCAGCTCTCCCACCTATTTTAGCAGTCTGCTCTTCTCACAGTTCTGTAATCTGACATAGTATACATCAATATTGATTATCATCTTTGTCCAGCCAAAATTTCCCTTCATAGAGAAATGTTTCTGTTTCTTATTCACTTGCATCGTTAGTGCCTGCATAACAACCAGTATTTGCTGAATGTCACAGTTCCTTAAATAATGGTTTAAAAGAGTAGACGAAATAATAGCTGACCATTAGCAGCAGCAAAAATGCTATGATGAACTGCTTGAAGATATACACACAGAATATGATTATTGACAACAAACATTACATTAAAAACCCAGAAACTGTAATTTATTAGGCTGGCATTCCAATAGAAACGACATAAACTGACTACTTATATTACCAAGAAAAATGAAATGGGAAATCCATATGATAATAGAATATACCAGAAGAAAAATTATTCTACATAAGGACCAGACACAAAGTGAAATGGTCTCTCACATTCTAGAATCGTCTACCAGTATACTTTTGATTTGAGTACCAAAATAAATACCAACCAAAGGAGTTTTAACCCTGTATTAGGCTTTTCCTCATAACATAACTTTCAGAAACGTTAAAGCCTCCAATTTTTAAATAAGAAAATTGATATATGATATTGTGGTCTGAGGTAACTTGTGATTCACTTGCCTTGTCTGACACCTATAGGAAGTGATGATTCATGAAAATTCTCACTGATACTGATCACTCTTCAATAGTAAACTACTCAAGAATAACTGACATGAATGAAATTTGTTAGATTTTTTTCCTTTTTTAAAATATTTTTTCTTTATTTTTATGTGTTTTAAATTTTATACATCAGCCATGGGTTCCCCTGACCTCCCCCTTCCTGCCCACAACCCCACCTTCCCCCCAGCCCCTCCTCTCCATTCCCATGTCCTCCAGTATCAAGGCACCCCTGGGGATTCATTTAAACCTGGTGGATTCAGTGCAGGCAGGTCCAGTCCCCTCCTTCCAGGCTGAGCAAAGTGTCCCTGTGTAAGCCCAAGGTTTCAAACAGCCAGTTCATGCACTAAGGACAGATCCTGGTCCCACAGACTGGGTGCCTCCCAAACAGTTCAAGCTATTCAATTGTCTCACTTATCCAGAGGGCCTGATCCAGCTGGGGGCTCCACAGCCTTTGGTTCATAATTCATGTGCTTTCTTTCATTTGGCTATTTGTCCCTGTGCTTTTTGCAATCTTGGATTCAACAATTCATGCTCTTTCAGTCCCTCCTCTTTCTCGACAATTGGACACCTGGAGCTCCACCTGGGGCCTGGCTGAGGATCTCTGCATCCACTCCCATCAGTTATTGGATGAGAGTTCCAAGACGACTGTTAGGGTGTTTGATTTTTTTTAAAGAAAGGGATATAGCCAAAGAAGAGAAATGAGAAAAAAGCAATGAAAATGTTAGAACACAGAGTTAAGTATAAGAAAGTGTGATCATTGTGAGTCAAACAAAATCTCAGCATTGTTAATGTTCTCTTAAAAAAGTAAGATAGAAAGTGTGATTAAATAACTATAACTGCACAATCAAATTTAAATTGCATCAGTAAAGGAGAAGATAATAAAAATTAAGCTATGCAAATGTTGTTAACTTTAACAGCATGTAATCTTCACGTGTGTTTGATGCTAGAAATCAAAAATTACATCAGGCTCATCGGAATAATATTTAATAAACAAAAGCTGTAAGTTAGAGGATGAGAATCTCTTCCAAATAATTAAGAGGAATTGTGTGAAGAAATCATGGACTATTGCACAATATATCGATATAACAATTCAACTGTAGGTACAGAGTAAAGGAACAAAATACAAAATGACAGAGTAAGACTAAATATATTAAATATAATGCCAAATTCAAATTGCTACATTGGTTATCTTATTTAACAGGCTAGCAAAGCTGTGAGACTAGGATTTTAAGAAGCAGTCAATCAAATCCAATTGTATGGGTAAGTAAAAGTTAAATGAAACAAAACAATACAAAACAATGGGGCTTTGGTTTGAAAATCAAAGAGCGGTTATGCAGATACAAAACCAAATAACACAAAGCAACAGTTTCAACAAAGAGAAATCCAGACTGTCTTGCTAGTACTTGCTGCCAAATATTTCACAAAGTAGCAATGCAACCCTACTCAAAGTATTATAGAAGATGTGAGAGGAAAAAATGCTTCCAAAATCATTGTAAGAGACCAGAATTACCCTGATACAAGCAAAGCCATTGCAAGAAATAAAACCACCAATAAATATATCTCACAAACATACCCAGAAATTGCTAGCTGACTGGGATTGACAATAAAAGATTTTAGAATATAAAAGAAAAAAATCAAGAATATAAGAAACCAAAAAGAAAAATTTGTAAGTATTCAGCAACATATTTAACATTTGAACCACTGTGCCATCGCTCAAGTCCCACGTTTTACATTTTAAAGTAAGTCTCATGTGTGGTAGCTCAGCACTCAGAAAGTTAAAGCAGAAAGATTTCAAAATGGTGGCCATTCTGAGCTACATGGTGAATTCTAGGTCTGCCTTGGCTGCATAGTAATATCCCATTAAACATAAACAAGTTGTTTTCTATGAATACACTCAATCACTTATTTATTTAGAGCTGATCGATTGGAGAAAAACTCAAGGAAAATTATTTTTAAAAATTAATTAATGTTGTTGGTGAGTTATCTCTGTAAATTCTAACATGTTGGAGGCCAGGGCAGGGTGATTGTCTCAAATTCAAGAACATAAGCTACCTAGTACATCGAGGCTAGCCTGGGATACAGTGTGAGATTTTATCTTAAAAAAAAAAATCAAAACTAACAACTGAACAGCATGTGGAGACCCAGAGACTTCAGAGCACTCATCCCTGAATTGGATGTCTTTGCATCACCTGGCAAAACACACATAGGGACCCACAGAGACTGGCAGAATACACAAAGCCTGAGCAATGTATACTTACATGTTCATGTGTGAATAGATCAATAAAATCTGTGATATCAAATCAAAATTCACTCTGTACTGTTTTAAATATGAGTAGGAAGGAAGTTAGCCTAGCTGTTATAAAAATGAGCAGTAGAACACTTCCAAAACAAGTACCCAGAGTGCATATCTCATCCATATCATTCTACCTGGGATCCCAGAACACAGCAAATGCCAAATAATATAAAAATGTGGCCACCTTATCACAAACTTTTTACACCAAAACCAGAAGCCTATAAATATCTAAATGGAATAAACATAAAACACTGTGTGAATAGTCTAAAAATATTATTGTATGAATGAATAGTCAACATGTTATGCTTATGGAGATACAAACATAGTTTACCATAATAAATCTAAAACTGGAATTCATCAAAATAGCAGTTAACCAGGAACATGCCTGTTACTTTTAAGGAACATAAAAAATCTTTTCCAGATGAATAAAAGGAAAGCAACAAAGTTCTGTGTCTTTTGTAAGCAGAAAATCTGTATAAATTTTGTTAGAAAGTTCTTTGATGAAGACCATCTACAGTAAAAATTGAAATAAACTATGAAGGGTTAAAAAGTACTCTGTAAGCATAATATTCAACTTAATGATGCATTTGCTTATATAATGAGTCCTAATAAGAGCAATAAATTTCATAAAAATGAGTATAAAATAAAAAAGGATAGTGCTATTTTATAAATAAAATATTAAATGTTGGAATAGTAATACTGGATTAAAAAGCAGAGAATAGTGATCTCCAGTGGGAGGGACTAAGATGCTGATGGAACGCATATATTATGAACACAGAGCAGGATTGGCAGGGAGGGGGAAGGGTGACCAGCAGAGGGTGGGGCCTGAAAGAGGAGAAAGAGGAGACTGTATGTGAAAAGGCCGTAGTATAACTCAATTGTGTACTAACTTCACAAATCATTTGAAATCCAGAGCGATATCCACAAACTCTAAATAAAATGACAAACTCTTGGCTCTGGTTTAATGATTGAGGAAATATTAAGACAGCTTCTATATAGTACATGGAAGAGTAAAATATGAAATTATAGAAGAAAGAATATATTGATGGCTTTTAAAACAAATATAAGGTAGAAACTATAATTGGTACTATTAAATAATTAAAATTTTCAGTATCTTTTTTGTATTACTCAAATATGTTACATTCCTAAAGAAATGGGCAAATAATATTTATTAAAAATATTTGCAACCTGTGAGACAAATTACAAAATGTTGCTCATTCAAATAAACAGAAAGGAGACATGAATCCCTACTTTCGGAAAACACTTTACCAAATGTACTGATAAAAACTTACAAAAGCCCTACCTCACCCAAAGTTTACTCATGGAGATCTCATCTATTTCCTCTTCCCAGGGTGACCATGCATCCTTCTTAGGGTCCTCCTTGTTAGGTAGCTTCTCTGGAGCTGTGGGTTGTAGTCTGGTTATCCTTTGCTTTACATCTAGTATCCACTTTTGAATGAGTACATACCTGAATGGACCAGGCTCTGCTGACTCCCATGGGAGGCCTTTTCTTGGAGGAAGTAGGAATGGGGGGTGGGCTGGGGGGAAGGTTGGGGGTGGGAGGAGGGAGGAGAGAGGAGAGGGGGATCTGTGGTTTATATGTAAAATGAATAGAAAATGTCTTAATAAAAAAAACTATAAAAAGAAAAAACTTACAAAAGAAAAATTTCAAATTGTACATTAATATTTGAAGATTCTTTATCCTCGGTGTTGCTCAGCCTGGCACATGATCAGTTAGATCACAGTGCATTAGCAGTAACTTTCTATTATTTAACTGCTCAATCAAAAAGAAAAATTTTATATGCCAATTGCTAAATAAGGTATCTAGGAAACATAGTTGCACATGAGAGTTTTAAAAATGAACCCTTACACATGCAGTACCTTCCTGCATAAATGCATTTCTTCAGCTGGTAAACAAGAGTGCTGGTAATATCTACCTATGCAAAAGTTCAAACAGAACATAGTGTGAGATAGAATGTTACCAAGATGGAGTTTCCTGTGCTTTTCCCAACAACTTTGTGAGACCTAACTCCTTCACATCTTGGGTTATACTCAGACAAAGGTATTTTCAGCTCTGTTCTTTTATGATTTACTGAAACCATCTACTTAAGGTGAACTGAGATCTAATCAGGACCATGTGGTGCTGACATAGCCTAAGAGAAAAGAGAACAAAAGTTTCTCGTGGGGTTTACGAAGCTTTATCCAATACCAGATCAACACTTCTAACACCAAAACACTAGTCTCACATGCCATAAACATGTATGTGTGTGAATTTGGATTTTCTCACCTCCTAGCTTTGGAGGAGCAAGAGCAGAAAAGGCATAGTTTAGAGAAAGGCCTTGAGTCGTCCATCCTTTAGGTGAGAAGCCTGTTGACGGCACAGCAAGCAATGTTATGGGAGTCCAGAGAATGAGGCCCCAGTCCTACTAGAGAAATAAAGACATTACTTCTCAAAAGGGAGGGTGCAGAGGTGGGGGTGGACCTGGGAGGAGTTAGAAGGAGTAGAATAGGCAGTGAATTTGATCAAAATACATAGTATGAAACTTTCAATGAATTAGTAAAATACTGCATTTGAAAAATAACTTCTGAGGGTACAACATAGGTGCATTTCCAGGAAGCAGGCTTAGTCAGTGTGTCATCTATGCTGTACATTCTGGATAGGGGAAGCAGGGCACATATCACTAGAGTACATGACAGAAGTTATCCTCTGGGTAGGACATGGGGCTTTTTTATGTTTGACCTGGAGTCAGGCTGCCTCAGACCTCAGGCAGCAGGACCAGCATGTTCCTCACAATGTTCACAGATTGCTCTGCTTATGTGTCTGAATGGCTGCGTGCTCTAATAATATCAGTTTAAAAGACAAAATAATGTTGGACAAAAAAATACAGACATACTGCCCAAACAAAGCTCCTGTTTTTGCATTCGTGTAAACCAGTCATAAGATGTAGTTATTACAAGTTGATGCAAAGTGTTTTCTTCAGAGTCTTTCCTGCTCTCATGCTTGATCCCAGATCATCAGCAAGCTGGGCAGGCTCTCTTTCCTAGTCATTAGGAAACAGATGTTAGAGAATCAGCCTCAGGAAGGAATAAGCTGATTCAAGAATGGAATTAAAATGCTGTTTTCAAAGACGATTTCCGCTGCCATCTGGACAGATTTCCCATGTCTACCAATCTGAAGTAATCCACCAAGACCACATTCCAAACTGATTCATAATTTTATTTGCTACATTCTTATGACTTGCTTATCTCACTAAAAATGAGTATCAGCAGCAAGAAGGAAGGATATGGCATATGACTAAGAGTACCACCAAAAACCATGCCAACCATGAGTAATATTTTTTTAATTCAATCAAGTGCATGATAGTATAGTAAGATTCCAGAAAGGGGAAAATAATCATTTTGAAATAATAGATGTTGTTTTACCCATCTAGGGGAAAATATTATAAATGCTCTAATATATAATATTTCTATATAATCTATTTCTATATAATATATTTGTCATTTTATAAATCAGAGAAGGTAGAAGAAATGATGAGGAAAGGTTGATAATCTGCTAATATAATTTACACAAATGTATTAAAATATATCTCACAGTCACAGAGAGATAATTTGAGATGTCTCCACCACAAAGAAATGATGCAGTTTCAAAATGTGTACCACATATGTGGAGAGTAATTGCATCATATTGTGTTCATAAGTAGGCACATATATTATATCAACAGCATATTTCAAGTACCATAGAATAGTTTTCAAATTAAAAATCAAAACAATGTTGAAACAAAAAAGTAGAAAATGACCAATAATGAAAATATGTGATTAATTTTTATTTGATTAACAAACTAATACAGAACATAATGACATATAAATGTTTTTAAAGTCATGATTTAACTATTACCAGCCAACATATTTGTCTTTAAAAGAAGTCAAGAGACATACCATATAAACAACAGGAAAACATCAATGTTTTGAATTTCACACTATCTTAATTAGAAAATCAAATGCTGACTCCTTCAACACCATTTCCTGATTCATCCCAGGCTGCTGCCCTCACTCTTTCGAGTTCCATCTTGTCAATTTCCTCATTGTTGTGATACTTTTCCTATGGCGTCATCAGAACATCGACATATCACATAGATAGGGCACTAACAGACTACAGAAAGGATTCCATCTATGTCCAGTCAATTACACTTTTGGCTTATTATTTACAGATCGATGAGTGACCTAAAAGTAGCTACATGACCAGAAAGTCCTCTGGGCCACGTACATACGAGCTGCTGCACCTGGGAAGAGTCTCATTTTAGTAAATTATTTCTTAGGAAGGGCAGAGGCCTCCTGGGAGTCTTGTGAAGGTTTGTGAACCCTATGAGGATTATTAGCCTTGTGAGCCTTTCCTCCTACTGGACTTTATAAGGAAATGTTAATGGACTAGATCTAGGGAGGGTCTCCGCTGTTTTGATTCAATATGGTACCAGTAATATCCAGAACAAAGGGAAGTTCTGCACAGTATTCTGTCCTTTCCTCCACTTCTTCCCTGCTTTATTCCTGTCTTCTCCAATGTTTCCTGAACCTTGGATGGAGTGATATAACTATGATTATTTATTCCATTTAGAGATTCTACTTCACAGCAATTGCACAGAACACAAATACCTCAGATATTTTAGTAGTTATGAGTCTCTGCAGTGACTACAGTTCACTATAAAAAAAATCTTTCAGTATGGCTTACAGCAAGAGTAAACTACAAACATAAGCATAAATGTTTAGAAAGCAGCTCAATAGGTACATCATATCCATTTAACAATGTTTCCCTGGGCACAGGGGCTTATCACACCATAGCTCTCTTTTTACAGAAATTGTCTTATTTCAATCAGAAAACAGTTGGTTGCACCTATAGTTGTTGTGGCACTGTGATACCAATAGGCTCAACTTGCCTTGATAACATAAGAAGCATACATGTAGAGTTGGGTAACAATATAGCCCAAGAAGCCTAAATATTATTTTGTAACATTATGAATTCCAGCAAAATGGGAGGAGGTTTTTAATCTTATAGCTTAATTTCTTCATATCTAGTGACTTGAGCATGTGGTGTCTTCAGCTGTAGAAACTTACCATCTAGTCATGGCATGCACAGTAACATCATGTTATGGACAATTGCACCACCCAAGCTTCACTCCCTCCCCACCACCACAGCATGGAAGACTCATACTCACAGAAAACTTGCCTACAACATGGATTGTTCATGAAAGCTATACCCATGAGCAGTCCTGTATGATGTATGAGCAGGTGTACAATGAAGGAGGCACATGCCAGAAAGTTGTTTGCCACTACTATAACATCAGAAATGGGAGAAGACTCCTGAGAACTTCATGCAGATAATCATATCTTCTCTAAATCTCAGAGGCAGTGGTGATGTCCAGCTGGGAAGAAACACACAAAATAGACAATTAGTTCTCTGCCTTGTAATTATGCATCCACATGCTGGGCATGCTGAGAATGTATTTCTCTGATTGACTGATAAATAAAATGTTGATTGTCCAGTAGCCAGGCAGGAAGTATAGGTAGGACAAGAGAAGAGAATTTTGGGAACAGGAAGGCTGAGGAAGGAGACACTGTCAGCCGCTGCCATGAGGAGCAGGATGTAAAGTACCAGTAAGCCACGAGCCATACAGTTTATAAATAATATAAGCATCTGTGTTTTTATATGGGTCCAAGCAGCTGTAGGATTGGCTAGTGGGAGAGATTTGTCCTGACCGTGGGCCAGGCAGTACCAAGAGATAACCCCAGCAACATCCACATGTGTCTCTGGCACTGTCCTTTGAAATTGATGACTAGTATAACAATCTGTCAATCTAGAAAGTCTGGTTCACGGCAAAGATTAAATAACTATCAAATTCAATCATTTGTTCATTCTGAAAACAACTTTTAAAATACATATTTATTCTGACAGCTTTATTGATGTTTACTAGCTAGATAAAACCCTCCTCCACATATTTGATGGATATAGTTGGGTGAGTTTGGAATATGAAAATACTATCTGATTGATACAACAATCAAGAAAATAAACATGTCTAGTGTTTCCAAGAGTTCTTTGTAGCCCTTTGCCTCTGTTTGGTTTCCTGCTAAGTATACTTACATGAGATGTAACTCCCTTAAACTCCAAACTGCATAGTGTTACATTTCTAACCATGTAGGACATACTTGTATTATAACTCAAGTTTTTACTTACTGGACAAGGTCCCACCCATCCGGCCCAACTCCTGACAACTGCTGGTGTCCTCTGCTTCCAGGATCCTGGCTAATTTAGATGTTATGTACAAATAGTAAAACCATGTTATGTTTATCCTTCTGTGACTAGCTTATTTCACTTCCCCAAATGCCACCCAGGTTTCCTTTTGCCATCTGTAACAACAAATCCCCTTTCAGTGCTACTTGGTTCATGAAGATTATAATCACAAATATGAGCCTCAATCTGTGAGCCTCTGGCAGCTCCCATACTTAAATCCTTGCACCAGGCTGGCTTATTTTGTTGTGTGTAAGGAACTCTGGGGAAGCATAGTCACTTTGCCAACAGAGCTCTTTCTCATCTGAGGACACTGTAGTACGAAACTCAAAAAAGCCTGGAATGAAGTCAGAATTCCATAGCAGTACTGGCTATATAAAAGGGAGAAAAGCCTGGCTACACATCCTGTCAAAATCTCTCTGCAAGGAAAGAGCAGTGCATCTGAGAGAAGCAGAGAAATGTTAACAAGAATCACTCAACATGGAAGGTGACCATTAGTCCAGCAGAGTGCTAACTTTTGCTCACAGCTATCATCTCTTTTACAAATAAAACACTATTATCAGTTTAACTTGCATAGTGTTTAGGGAGAGAGACAGACCCCCTAAATCGAATTTGCTCCCCACCTGGGTACCCAGTGCAATGATTATGTGACATGGTCCTTCTTTCACTTACTATAGACTAAATATTTGAAATGAGATAAAGAAATTTATTTATGAATTGGAGCTTATTAGATGTATGTTTAACAGCATATTTGTAGCACAATCCCCCACCCCATGAAGAATGACATCAATTCTCCAAACATCCTTATTCACTGAATAATGCCTCTCCTAACTGGAGTCCCTGGTTTTTTGTTATAAAAAGAAAAAGCCCCATGTGAAGCTGAAATTATTTTGTAGGCTGGAATTGAGCCAAAAAACCCACTAGTGAACAGAGCACAGGGGATACCAAGACTGAGAAGAGGGAGCAATTTGAGCTGCCCACAAAGCTGTTTCCTGCTTCTGCACCAACTGCTATTACACAAAGATCCAGGTAGGTCTTCCTTACACCTTCTTTTCATCCTTCAATCCAGATACTCATTGACTGTATCAATAAATAAAAATTAATTTTATTTTATCTAAGTCACTCATAAAAGGTTCCTAGAACAGAAGTTTACTTTTAGAGTAACAAAAAAATACTAATATAGAAAACTATTTAAACACTTCACAGTTCTGTCATGGCAAAGATACTAAATACTTATTGAATGAATGAATATTCATTTGTTTTAAATTCAGCTGTATCCTTCAGCCAGCCTTTAAAAGGCAACAAAAACAAATTTCTCTAAACTTGCCTGATATTTAAATGTTATATTGACTTGTTTGCATGAAAGAGTAGATAATGAGTGTGACCTTTCTTATTCCCAGCTAAGTTTGAATGGTAGAGCATTTTGCCCAGTGACTACATTGCATTGGGGAAGTAGCCCAATGTAACTGACATGAAAAGACATTGCTGAGGGTAGCATGAAATGCAATAGTTCAGTCCTTTCCCCACAAGTTTAACCAAGGAGACTTGTAAATACACCATCTAGTCAACAGGCTTTGACATTTTTGTTAGTAAATAAGCTAATCACAAAAATACCAGAAGTATCAAAATTTCAATTTATATTTATTTATACTTGGCATTAAGGAAATAATATCATTTAAAGCAATGAAGAAAGAAAACAGCATCAGAGCTGTCATTCTGAAGCATGCTTTGTTGCTTAGAGCTGTGAAGAAGATGTTGAAAGCCAAGATTGCTAAGTATTTATGGGAGTCCAGCTTTGTTCCTTTTGGACCATTTCTCCCCCTCCAATACTAAAGAAATTTCCTTTCTCTGCTAGGCCATGTTAACTCTGATTTTAGAACTGTTCCTCAGGACCCAAAAGTGTGTGACTTTTTGGTTGAGTCTGTATGTCTGTGACTCATTGATTCTACCCAGCCAATCAGGCTTTTGCATGATAGCTCATTTGGTCATATGCAGGCTCTAGGTACTACAGTGCTGTTAGTCCTGGAGGTAGAAACACCCTTGAAGATCACCCTGACACATTTAGAAAATAAGAGAAAGTACTGGAAGCTTCACGCTAGTCAAAATCTTCAAAATCATGGATCAAGTGAGGCTCATTCCCACACTTGCTTAATTTTGTGATCATTCTTGCAAAGATGAATCTCTGTGTAGTTCCTAGGTCCTCTATTACTTCAAAGTTGTATTCATGCTAACTGGTAGCAATCCCAGTTGGTTTTTATACAGGTTATGAATAGAGGCAAGAGTAAGAGAAATGCACCAGCCAGGCAAGTTCTAGAGTGGGCGTCATAGTCCCAACTCTCTAGTGCCGTAAACTTTGATTGGACTTTGGCCAAACTTTACCAAAAGTCACATTTGTAGATAAAATGTGGGAGTAGGTTATCTCCATGGTTTTTAGCTACAATAGCCTATATAACACTGTTATATGACACGGGAGCTTATTCTTTGCCTGGTTCTCTAAAATATTGTTCTTTTTGCACACCAAGAAATCTGAAAAGTATGCATTAGTATGAGATAATAAATATCAATATAATTATATTCATGTATATCTTTAATTCTTTCTTTCTCTCTCTTTCTCTCTCTATCTCTCTCTCTCTCTCATGTGTGTGTGTATGTGTGTGTGTGTGTGTGTGTGTGTGTGTGTGTGTGTGTGTGTGAGCTGCTCAGGAGAGGAAAGAAGGAAAGAGAGAAAGAAATGGAAGAAAGGTCATAAACAGTCTTTTTCTCCCAGAGATCATCTGCTCTTCTTAAACTGCAAGAGGCAAGCTAAGTTATGATCAGTCCCCAGAAACTCACAACCTTTGCAATCTGTTTCCATTGGCACAGAGCAGCCCCACATACTTCAGCTTAGTCTTTCTTCTCTCTTTTGGAACTATGGGAGTACTGGTTGCCTTCCAGCATGCTTCTCTCTGTGCTCTTAAACCTGGCAGTTACTCAGTATAATTGACTGCATAGTAATTTGTGATGGAAGTGACGCTAGGCCAGCAATCTCAGTCACACAGAAAAGTGAGAAGGTATTATGGGACAAATCACATCTTAATCAGTTGGAGCTAAGATAAAGGCAGGAATATTGATAGCATTTATGGTTTGTATAACAGCATGTGGTGTGACAGAACAATAACACTTTGAAATATAGGCAGTGGATGTTAATTAATGATAAATCGTAATGGAACTCCTATGGCCTTACATGATGTCCACGTTAAAATCTCTAATAATTTATAATTCTTGGTGTGAGTCCCCAAGCATGTCACATGGAGTTGATCATTTGTAGCTCAGCTTGATCTGCAGCATGAAATTTATTTCAGAGGTGCCAGGCAGTGTTGGTAATGTGCACTCCTTGTGGCTTATAGAGCAATATTCTTTCTATGAGGCATTTCAGCTCTTCCAGAATCAAAACAGGGATTCAAGTATGTAACTGAAACTTAATTGTATGTTGAGTAAACATTGTCTCACAGGAAATACACAAATACATTTTTTTTTCCTGGAAATAGCAAGTGCAAAGTAGTTTCTTAATTACTGGTTCATAGCTTCTTGGTCTCAGTGTCATGATTTTGAGTTCTTAATGCTCTAATCTTAGCCTAATTGCATCCTTGACATCTAATTGTTCCGTTCCAGTCCTGACAGCCACGTGTTCTTTAAAATGCTTCCTGAGGAGATTCAAGGAGGAAGGGACAAGAAGAGACTTTTAATAGCAATTTCAAAAATTTAAGGATACTCAACCACACTTCCAGAATTTCTCAAAGCCTTTAAATTTCAGAAGTAGAAGAAACATACTGCATGTCAATGATACCTCCTTGTAGTTAAAACCTTCCCCTTGGTGTTATGTTAGATAAATGAGTCACAAAATGCTAATTGAATTCAACTGGCCTTTCTCCCCAACCACAAATTTGTACCCTCAAATTAGCTCTTGTTAATCTACTGGTAATTATCAGCTACAAAAATATGAGAAGAAAATAAACAGTAAATGATGCATAGCTTTTCCAGAGCCATCTTTCCATTTCCCCACCCACTTCTTGTTATGTGGGAATTGGAGTCAGAGAAGAAAGGGCTGACAGTGCAGTCTAGGCTGGAAGGAACAGCTTCATTTGCCTCTTTCTCTGCAAACCAACAGACCCCTAGCCTGTGACGCCAGATACAAGTTTCTTCCTGTTGAAAATATCACAGGAGCAGCTGCTCCTCAGCTATTTTGAGTGGATTTTTCTGAGAACATCTTGTAGCTCAATATTGTATATGGTGGATGGTTGGCAAGAATCTGGCTGTAGGAGGAGAGTAAGGAAAACCTAACAACCAGTGCGAGCTACAGTAGCTGACAGGCAGAACACAGGTGATGCAGATGGGCATTGCTCTGAAATGCAGAGATGAATGCAAAGGCACAATTTTCCCAGTGGCAAATGTGTCTACCATTTTTATTCATCTAACTGAAGCCTAATACTTCTAATCTGTGAGCATAATTTTAGGTGACAAATGACGGAAATCAGTGGTAACAAAAACTGAAGGAATGACAAAAAGAAAAAGAAAAGAAATAGCTTTGAATGTAAGTGAATGCCCAAGCAGCATTAAGACACAGGACAGCACCCAATTCCTTTCCACACAAAATCTGTAGACTATCCCCCCACCACACTTCTATCTGAGACCTGAGGTATTGATGAGTCATTTCTCTTGGGCAAAGGAATCCTTTTGTACTAATCCCTGTGTACAACGTGTATGTATATGCAGCCTGGTGCAGTAGCCAGAAGGCCATCAAAACAGTCTCAGCTTCTAAAGTCAAGCTGAGCCAACAGACCATGTTTATAACACCCAGAGAAGCTAACATACCAACAGGCAGCCTCAGGAGGCCCTCACATAACCCCCTCCCTCAAGTAATTCATCTATTATAAAATACATGGCTCCTAGCGTCTAGAAAAGGCTTGTGACAACCCTGAGTGCTAGTACTATCTCTTTTGTGTTTTTCAAATCCTCACTATCCACATGGCAGGTATCTGTAAATCCAAGTCTCAAGTGCAGTGTTGACCCAGACTTTCACATAAAGTAGTCCTAGCGACCATGATGATTTGGACATGTATTTCCTCAAACATTTAGAAATGAAGAACTGTTGGTGACTCTATTTGGGGTAGTTTTGATGTATTTCTTAATTAACTCTTATTTTTACCCATAACAGCAGCTTTGACCACATATAAATACATATATTAAAAACCATAGATTTATGACTTCCATAATACATACACAAGAATTCTATCATTCTGAAAAGACTGACAGGAAATCCTGGATTCTGAATGCAATACATAACTACTTCCAAAGCACTGGATCTGTGAATGCTGAAACAGGTATTTTCTATTTATTTATTTATTTATTTATTTATTTATTTATTTATTTGAGCTGAGGATCTAACCCAGGGCCTTGCGCTTGCTAGGCAAGCACTCTACCACTGAGCTAAATCCCCAACGAAACAGCTATTTTTAGTTAGCCCTTCAGTGCTCAAGAAAAGTTGTGGGCTATCCTGGAATTTTTTTGGGTAAGGGTCAAGCATACAGTAATGAAACCTAAAGTATCGGTTGGTAGACAATCTGTGATCAGTCCTGAGTCTTGGCTCCCTCTCTTGCTTCTCAAGACTTTCTCTGACCTCAGTTCTCTCCTACCTCACAGTACTCCCTGGGGTGGAGAAGTTTCAGTGCAGAGGATGGTCTCATAGGAGACTATGGGAATGGGTCCTAAGTCTCTTAGTAAATTGGCATGTGTTGATAATTATTTTCTAAACTTGTATCATAACTTAAGTCTAATTTGATGGGGGATGTTGATCTATATGCTGTGAATCTGTTGCTCTGATTGATGGACAAATAAAATGCTGAATGGCCAGTGGCCAGGCAGGAAGTATATTATAGGCGGGATAAAGAGAAAGGAGAATTCTGGGAGGTGGAGGCTGAGTCAGGAGGTGCTGCCAGCCACCACTGCCATGAGAAGCAAGTTGTAAGATACCAGTAAGCCACCAGCTGTGTGGCAAGGTATAGATATATAGAAATGGGTTTATTTAAGATATAAGAACTGGATAACAAGAAGCCTGCCACGGCCATACAGTTTATAAGTAATATAAATCTTTGTGTGTTTATTTGGGTCTGAGTAGCTGCAGGCCCGGGCAGACATGGAGATAACTCCAGCTACACTAATTCACTATATTTTTTTTTGCATAAGCTTCACATACATTGACTCTTCTGAAAAGGCAACAACTCTGGTAAAAAAAACAAGACTGAACTACTGGAGATGGAGAGATGGCTCACCATTAAAAGTACTTACTATTCTTGCAAAAGTTCTACATTCAATAATGAACATATTTGGTGGCTCAAAATTATCTTTAACACCAGTTTCAGAAAATCTGACACCCTCTGCCCTCTCTTTAGGCACTTGCATGAATGTGGTGCTCATAAACTCATGGAGACCGCTCCCCTACACATACACATATAAACAAAATACTTTCTTCAAAAATAGATTTTACTTCCTCTGGACCTCTCCTAGGAGTTAATGTCATTCATAAAACTATGACATCCATGGGAATGCTACTCAAGCAATCTGTGTTGTAACCCAGTGTATCTATATTTGATTGTGTCTACAGCAAACATGCATGACTGAAGATGCTAACACTAACATAGCTTTCCCAATGAGGTGAGACTTCAGCATGTGTATCTGAAAAATACTTACAAAATTGAGAACTGCTTTTATTTCTCCTTTATATTGTAGTTAAAAAGTTGGGGCACATGTGAGAACCATTGCCTAACTAGATTATGCTGTGTAAAAAAAATCACATAAAAAAAAAAGAATGAATTAGGTCCTACAGAGCACTACAACAATTCCTAAACAAATTTATGATTTTTTTTGGTAGGGTATAATTTTGCTGCTTCAGAATGAATCTTTTCTTTGTACTTTAAACTTTGATATTGCATGTGTTGCATCACTGAAAATCGTTGACTGTTCAAGCTTTTCTACTTACCTTCCAGGTGGTTCTTAGTCATAGGAGGCCACTCCAGGAAAGAAGCTAAGATGCTTTGAACAAAAAGGAAAAATCCATCTTTAAGCCCACAGTCTCTGCTTCCTAGATTTTTCCCAATGTATAAGAGCCAATGAGAAATGCAATGATGGTGAATGCGTCATTATTTATTAAGATGATCCAGAACAGAGTCTTCTGGAGAAGCAGCAACATTGGAGGAACTATCCTCCCCCAGCTCCTTAATACACAGGATCCTTCTAAATCTTCTCTCCATCTCATTAGTCTTCCTTTCCTGACCTGATTCTGGTTTGCAGTGCTGGTATCTCCTTTCTGCCTCTGTAAACATTTCCTTAAAGGGAACTCACTGCCCAATTTAAAAAGTACTACAAACCACTGTTTAATTAACATGCATGAAGCAATACTTTTTACTCTGAAATTTCTGAGGCAGAGGACCTACTCCTTGGAAGTTCATGAATGGAGTGTGATCAATGGCACCTAACTAGAGACCTTAAGTACACAGACAAATCCGTACTGTGTTCTCTGTTAGTCCTTACTGCCACCTTTCTCTTGAGTTTTACTCATCCCTTCTTCAAGATCTACTGATCCTGAACATTTTTCCAGAATTAAATAATTTAACTTTGTTTACTATTTAAGTTTAAAAACTTGCCCTTTCCCAATGAAGTGCCGACCTTTCATTTCCTACATGTGAAACATATTTGAATCAAATTGAAATGTCCTCCTTTTACTTCACAGGGTGGATTTATTGTCACAGAAACTCATACTTCTGGTTCTTAAAGCAAATGGCATTCTGTAATAAAATTACACATATGATACCCATTAAAAGTTATCTATTACCTCCCAGTCTCTTTTTCAATTGGCTCCATGTGCCTTATTTGGCCCAGATTCCTTTACAGAATTCCCCAGAGATATGAACTTCATTGGATAACCAGTATGTGTTTCTTGCACTCTTTGCACTTATATTAATCATTCCATATTAATAAGTTAACACTCTTGTTCCTATGTAAACCTTTGTGCATTTAGTTGCCCTATTACATTTTTTGTCCAGTTCATTCTAAATACACTAACAAAGTAAAATTCATGAATAAACAAAATTAAGAACCATACCCTCACTCAAGGTAGTCACCTTCAAAGCCAAGTAAACAGCTAATCTGCATAGGAAAAATAGCAGACTTATATAGAAAATAGACTGAAATGTGGGCAGCTGAAGCAGAAACTTCAGAAACATTTAAAATTTCTGCAAATTGCCCCATGCTTTCACATTTATAACCATGTGACACTAAAGAATTATTTACTACTTATAATTCCTACGGTATGCTTTAAATGATTAATGTTATTATACAAGTATATGCTCACATAGACATATTAACATGGCATTTGCTGTTTTAAATCCTTGGTTGGCAAGGTGCCCTGATTGTAACACTAATAAGAATGGCCTTTATAACCAAGGACAAAGTCTTGTTTTCCAAAATAAGGTCATATAATATATATAACATATAATGGATATGTAATAAGCTTTACTCTTGGATGCCGGTCCACTAGCTATTGTGCTGTCATGAAATAACAACCACTAGTTATGATGAAAGAAAGCAATTCTAGGTATTTCTTTGTGTTTGAAGTGTGTTCACCAGGGTCTCTTGCTTCCTGAGAATTAGAATGGTATTCATAGGACATTCTATGAGATTTCCTAGAAAAAGGCTGTTATTTTGTTGTTGTTGTTGTTGCTGTTTCAGGAGCAACAATTAAATTCTTTTAGTTCACCAGATGTTATCTATTGCACATAAAAACATGCATGATGACTCTAGGAGACACTAGTCCTAAAATCTGATGCTCCATATTTCAGATGGTGTAAGTGCAGTCTTATCTTGCTCTTGTAAGTAATTCAGAAACTTGACACTGGTCTATGAAAAGCCATGAAAACATACATCAAAACAATATCAAAAGACTTCGGAGCTTGACAGAACATCATATGTCAGAATGAGTCTCTGAAATGTATGCCATATTTTAGTTGAAAGTAATGAAGCTTTCACATTGTTTTAGCAACAGGGAGTTGGAATTGTTATATTAGCTTTTGAAAATTATCTTAATAATCAGTTCTTGGGTGATCTCATTTAGAGTTAAAACAATTATGTTGTTCATCTTACAAGACATCCTAGTTTTCTTTCTGTTTTCCTGACAAATACATGTACAAAGGCAACTTTGTGAAGGAAAGGGTTGATTTTGCCTCCACTTTCAGGTCATAGTCATCTCTGAGAGAAACCAGAGCAGGAAATCAAGGCAGGAACTTAAGGTAGAAACCATGATGGAATGCTGATTGCTCACCTGGTCATACTCACCTAGTTACTTATATAATTCAGGACCACCTGCTTACAGGTGGCACAGTCTACAATGGGCTGGGACATCATGCATTAATTAATAATCAAGACAATCTTTCACAGACATGTCCAAAGGCCAATATGATCCTCAATCAATATTTTCCCACAGATGACTTTAGGCTGTATCATGTTGACAATTAAAGCTAACTGGGACAAAGGATTAAAAAGAAGTTCATTAATAGACATTGAAATTCAAGATGTGATGGGTTTTTGATTCATTGTTTTAAATCATAAATAGGAAGAAGGTGCTACCCTAGCCTTTTGAAGAAGAGAGCATAACAGCCCAACAGCCATATACTTGTGAATTGTACTCATTTTTTGCCATGTGTTCACTGTGGGACTTTGTCTTAGACCATTATGCAAGGTAAATTACATTTTTTGTGAATTGTAATAATGTTCTACATTCAGCAATGTAGGTATACAAGCTCCAAATGGTAGACTAGAGAATGCTTCAAATAATTCATGGTAAGTGAGGCACTGTGCTCAAACTGGATTATTATAATCTGTATTTATAATATTTTGAGGTTACTGTAACTATTATCATACAACGGATGTGAGTGTTAGGATAAAAATCCTATCAATTGTATCAATTGAACAATGTGTTTTTAACACTTGTTTGGAGGAGAAGAAATTCACAAGTCAATATGAAGTTTTATATGTCTTTCAAGTAGTATAGCATAATTCTTGACCTCAGCACATACAGGGAAAAAGGTAGTAGGCAACCCTTGCTCATATATACATGCATACTAAATGAACACCAAAAAATAAATGATAGTTATTTTGCTATGGTTGTTTTAAGGTAACTTTTAATTATGAAATTGTTGTAAAATCCTGCTGGGATTTCTACTGGGGAATTTAATATGATACCCATCGATCTCTGAAGCTATTTTTTATTGTCCTATATTTAAAGGTGAAGAACATTTTTTTAAGTGTGCTCGAAGGAATGATTCAGGAGAAGACATTTCTTTTTGGTAAGAAATTAAATACAAGAGAATTCATCTCAGACTACACACAGAGTTTATGTTGGTAAAGGAAAGAAAATTAGAAATAAACTAGACCCTATACTCACCACATCAATCCATAAAAGAAATTTTCATTTTCAGTTGTCAGAAATCTGACAACCTGCTATGCATAATGAAAGACAGGCTGAACTATGAAAGAACCAATGGCTTAATGCTGAGAGAATTGGAAGGATCCCATTTATTTTATTAAACAAGAGAAAACACAATGTCAGAGTAAAAGTCATGCAGGTGAATAAATGACACACAGAAAAGTCCCATCTGTCTTGCCTTAGAGGAGGTGGGAATGGGGGTGGGTAGAGGGAGAAGGCTGGGGAGCAGGGGGAGGAAGGAGAGGAGGATCTGTGGTTGGTATGTAAAATGAATAAAAAATTTCTTAATAATAAAAAAAGAGAGAGAGAAAAGTAGCACCTGTGAACATACAGCCTAAGAAGCATGCCGTAACAATCAGCCACGCCGTCCTGAGGAAAGAATTATATGTTGGATATCTATGAGGTGCCTCTTGCAAACAGGAGTAGGCAACGCTGTGAGGCGAGCAGATACTGTGGCTACTGTGTTGCTCTATAATGAGCTCGACTGGAGCTTGAAATAAGAGAAAGGAGGTTTATCCCTATACATTCCCAAGGTGGAGGCGAGTGATAACATGATGAGAGTGGTGTAGCCAACAGCCATGATTATTTAGAATGCCTTGTGTTTGCTTACTTTTGATACTGTGGCCACTCTCCTTCAATCTATTTAGAGGGAGACTCAGTAACCTGGAGGCCACAGGCTGTTCCAGTTAATAACAATATATGATCATAAAATCAAATAAACAATAACCTGTTGATATTTACTTTTTGTAATTTTTATTAAAATACACACTATTTTGATGAAGAGGACATAAAAGAGAGAAGTAACACAATTTTTTCCATTTTTCTTTATTAAGAAATTTTCTACTCACTCCACATACTATCTACAGATCTCCCCTCCTCCCTCCTCACTCCTCCCTCCTCTCATCCCCCAGCCCTCTTTCCCAAGCCACCCTACATCCCCAAAGCCCCTAAATCGAGGTCTCCCATGGGGAGTCAGCAGAGCCCAACAAACTGAGCCTAGGCAGGTCCAAGCCCTTTCCCATTGCTCCAAGGCTGTGCAAGGTGTCACACCATAGGCACCGGATTCCAGAAGCCTGCCCATAGACCAGGGACAGATCCCAATGCCCCTGTCTGGGTGCACCCCAAACATTTCAAGCCAAACAACCATCTTTAGTATCCAGAGGGCCTAATGCAATCCCATGGGGGCTCCATAGCGACCAGTCCACAGTTCATGGACTTCCACTAGTGTGACCGGTCACCTCTGCATGTCCTCCCATTATGATCTTGATGTCCCTCACCTGCAGTATCTCTCTTCTCTCTCATCAATTGGATTCCTGGGGCTCAGCCTGGTGCCTGGCCGTGGATCTCTGTATCTTCCTCCATCAGTCACTGGACAAAGGCTCTGTAATGACAGCTAGGTTATTTGCTATGCTGGTCACCAGAGTAGACTGGTACAGGTACCCTCTGGACCACTGCCAGCAGATCAAGGTGGGGTCAACCTTGTGGATTCCTGAGAGCCTCCCCAGCACCCTGCCTCTTTCTAGTCCCATAATGTCCTCATCTATCAGTAACATGCTATTACTATAAATATTTCAAGCATAGTTGTGATTATTGATTTTTTTTAAAAGCCAAACAGAAAATACATTTGAAAAGAAGTATATATTGACAAGTGTTATAACCAAATTTTAACTACACGTGTAGGTAAAAGGAAACAGCAACAACTATAAAATACTTCCAGTACAGTAGTTTTACTTTTGTGAATTATTCTGTATATCAGCAGATGAAACAATATTAATAGTATAGAGAAAATAGAGGAAGGAACTTCATAATCTTTATTATTTTTAAATTTTTATTATTATCTTGTGTGTGTGCGTGTGTGCGTGTGTGCGTGCGTGCGTGTGTGTGTGTGTGACTGCACACAGTGGATAGAGACTGGATATGATACTACATGTGGTAGTCAGAGAACAGCTCTTTAGAGTGAGTTCTTGCTTTTGGCCTATACCTATGATCTGGAATTGACCTCAAATCCCCAGGCTCTATAGCATGTCCTTCAAGTCTTTTAACACTGAGCCATCTTGCCAGTGTTGATGTGGGACTTTAATGCTGAAACAAAAAAACACCAAGAAACAGGAAAATTATGGACAATTAATTTTTATTAATGTAAGAGGTACAAGTCATCAGGACAGTTTTTTGTTTTTTGTTTTTTTGAGACAGGGTTTCTCAGTGTAGCCCTGGCTGTCCTAGAACTTGCTCTGTAGACGAAGCTGGCCTCAAACTCAGACATCTAAATGCCCCTGCCTACTGACTACAGGGATTAAAGGCAGGCACCACCACCACCTAACTAAACAGGTTGTATTTTCCCCTCAGCAGATGGGCCAGTATAAACAAAGAATGATACATCATGACCAAGTGAACCTTCACCTGCGTTGTTTTGAATTAACCACAAAAATAACACACTAAAGAAGAAAAACCATGTTAATTTCAGAAAAACCAAGAAAAGCTTTTGAAAAGAAAAACACCCATTTCTAAAAGCAACCCTAGATAAAATGGTAACAGAAAACACCTTTCTGGCAACAGATTTGTCAGCAAACAGCAAAGCCAGCATAGCAGCCAGTGACAAAGACCCATTTGCTTTACTGAGGACACTGAAGAGAATACAATGACGAGACAGAAATCCTGAATGACATATTTCTAAGACATGAATTTAATTGCATAAAGACTCTCAAGTCTAAATACTTAAAATTCCATTAAAACAAATAAATGTTCTAAATAGTCACTTTGTAAAAGCATATAAATGAAGAAATGTATGGATAGATGCTGTCCTTAAGGAAATGCAAAATAATTCCCAAAGAGATATTGTTTTACATGTACAAAATAGCTGCTGTGTTTGAAAGTGTGACAAAAAGAAAAAATATTAGAACACATTTTCTTTCTAGAGATGATTGTCAAAATGTAGAGATATTCTAAATTCCCTTAATCCTCTAAAAGAATAAAAAACTACGGTATGATCATACAATGAAATGTTACTAGGCAATAAAATGAAGACTACTGAAAATTGCAACAAAAATAACTCTCAAATTCACTGTATTAATTGAAAGAATCTATCTCAAATGCTACATATTACATGTCCTCTTTATATTATAATGATAAAACTAAAGAAATCTTGAAATAATAAATCAGTTGTTGTCAGAAGGAGAATTGAAGGAAAGGATCAGCACCAACAATATTCTGAGAATAGTGGAGCTTGGTGAATCATATGTGTTGAGAAACACATGAATCTGGTCTTATTAGAGTTACTGTTGCTGTAATGAAACACCATAACTGTGGCAACTCTTATCAAAGAAACTATTTAACTGGGGTTGTTTATAGTTTCAGAGGTTTAGTTCACATGGCATTGTGGGAAGCATGACAGGTCACAGACAGACATGGTGCTGGAGAAGTAGCTAAGAGTTCTACATCCACATCCATTAGCAGAAAGACAAAGAGGCTCTGGGTTTGGTATGATTTTTGCAACTTCAATGTCCACCTCTAGTGCCACACTTTCTCCAGCAAGGCCACACTTACTCCAAAAAGACCACATTCCATCCTTCTCAAGATGTGGTACTCCACAGATGTGCACTTGGGAATAAGATGTATGCTATCTACCAAGAAGATAGCATTTTCTGGTGTTTGTATAGTTATATTTTTAAAGAAGAAAAATACATCAAAATCTAAGATACACTGAGGATTTATAGCAAATTTAAAAGACACCCCAGAATTATATTTTTCAGTATTTTGTAATTAATTTCATTTTATGTGTATGCATGTGAGTCTCAACATATGCATGTGTCTGTAGAATCCTGCAGAGTATTTCGGATTTCCTGAAACTAGATTTTAGGTGCTTGTAAACCTCCTATTATGAGTTATAGGAACTGACCTTTGTGAGAGTAGGAAGTGCTCTGCATTGCTGAAAAATTCTTTCAGCCCAATCCAGAAAATGTACAGAGAAGGGTGTCAATTTCACAAGAATTAACTGTATTCCATGGAAAATGAACTAAAGGGGACATGTTTTCTTCTGTTATATATTCAATTTCTCCAAACATAAAAAAAAATCTTTCATAAGAAAAGAATGAAGTCAGTAGAGACAAGACTGGTATGATCGTAGAGGAGGTAGGCAGTATCAAAAAATACATAATGTTTAAGACTGTATTTAAAGAGAAAATAATGTCAGAAAACACAAAATTTAAAATGTACAAGAACAACCCTGCTTTTACAAAACAAATCGCATAATCAACAATCTTGACAATACTCTAAATTAATTATATATTTACTAAATTGTATTTTTATTTTTGTATTGATTTATCTAGTGTTATTTTGTGTGAATCAGTGTTTTACCTACACATTTTTCTGTGTACCACATGTATACAGTGACCTAGCCCACAGTAGCCTTTGAAATAACTCTAGTCTTTTCATGGGCAAAAGCCAAGTTCCCAGCAACTAAAACCTTAACTTCTTTGAGGCATGACCCCAGCACCAGATTGTGCCTTGCTAAGCCTGCCACTATTCACAGACACAAAACTAGTGTTCCCTTTGTCCTTTGATCTGGCTCTCTGAGAAAGCCTTGGATTGATCTGCCTGTCAACAGCTGGGTCCCCTAGACCTGGAGTTATAATCAGTTGTGAGGCACTGTGTAGGTTCTAAGAACTAAGCCTGGGTCCTCTATAAGAACAGCAAGTGTTCTTACATTCTGACTCATCACCCTGGCTGTCTATATTGGCTAATTTTAAAAAGTGTGACTGAGCTCAATCATCTTTCCCTCTTTTTCCTTTATCAGACTCAGTATATCAATTCTTGTGTTGAGGTTCCTGATCAATTTGAAGTTGAGTTTAGCTTAGTATAAAAAATAAAGTTTGAGTATTATTCTTCTACATGTAATGGTCCAGTTGGATCAGCACTATTTATTGATGATGTTGCCTTTTTTCCAATGTGAATTATGGTATCTTTGTAAAACAAACAAACAAACAAACATGCAGTTGTAGGAGAGTGGGCTGATATATGTCTCCTTCATTCTTTTCTATTGGACAATGTGTTTGTTCTATGAACCATAATTTTACTGATATAGCTCAGGCATGCAAGTTGAAATCTGGGATAGTGGTAACTCTACCAGTTTATTTCTTCTTCAGGATCATTTGAGCTCTCCTGGATGTTGTGTATTTCCATATGAAATTTAAGATTGTTTTTTAAATTTCTGTGAAGAATTTTATGTGAAAGTTGAGGGCAATTGGATTGAATCTGTAATTTGATTTTGCTAGAATGGCCATTTTTGCAACATTAATTCTCCCAATCCATAGTTTTACCAATCTATGCCCAGGGGAGGTTTTTCTACCTCCCAGTGTGTTCCCCAACTTCTCTAGAGTCTAGATTCTAGACCATAAATATGGCTACATAGTTTATAAACCCAACGCAGAACTTATTACTACTACTCTAATAAACAGACATAGTGTCAAAGCCATTTTTGTAGGAGTTATTGCTAGACCTGTAGATTAAAACCATCACTCACCACTTATCGGGAAGCTTCATTTCTCTGTGGATGGTAATTAACATAGAGAAAACACTGTCAAAGTCAGACAATATGAGACTAAGGAATCCTCAACCCCAAAGAAGACATCTGTCTTACACTCTAACCTCCTAAGGCTCAGGCATCATTGCTGAAGGACTGTGAGAATCAGAAGTGGCAAGTGACAAGGAAGCAGTGTTTTCTAAACTTAGCAGGGCAATTGCACATATGAACTCATTACAAGGCCTAAACAAGTTCAAGTCAGACATGATGCCAGCAGGATTAGAGGAGGTGGACTAAAGTTCCACCCCTAGCTAAGGAACTACTGACAATTGATAGCTGTTGAAAAAGAGTCATTTCTCTTTAAGGTAGTGCCTTGGTTGTTTGACCAGACTACCATTAAAGGCCACATACACAAGTATATATGGGCAGCATAAATTACACTTAAACAAAGAGGATACAATGTTGAGTAGGTATGGAAGGGGGTTGTATCTGAAAGGAATTTGGTAATAGAATGGACATGATCAAAATATGTTTTACAAAGTTCTCAAATAACTAATAAAATTAAGAAAACAGAGATGTCTCCGTGAGCAAACACACTTGCTCTTTAAGAAGGATGACACAAGTCTGAATCACAATTAAAAGTATTCCTATAACATCAACATTAATTCCAGAATCAGGCTGATCCCAAGTGTTTGTTGACCAAGCAGCCTAGGCAAAACATTGTTGTGATCCACTGAGAGACCCTGTCTCAGAGAAATATGATGGAGGATGATAAAGAATACACATGACATCTTCCCCTGATCTCTGTACACTTAAATGCATGCAGTATACCCACATACCATAGATATACCCAATACAACATGGCAATACAAATGCAAAACTTAAAACATTTTTAAACTATGATATATTTACTAACTATATTTCACATAGACACTTTAAAGGCTGACCTGTAAATGTTATTCATAACAGTTTCAATACAAACAATAAGTCAAAATTAGAATGTGTTTTTTTCAAATAAATTATCAATATTTTATAACTGTATACATTTTATTTCATGTAAAACAACTCTAGAAAGATGTGATGGTAGTTTAACTTTATTGTGCAAAGTTAATGAGGTGATAATGTTAAAGGTAGTAAAAAGTTGAAACACAATATTGAATATAAAAATAATTGGGGTACATATGTAATCCAAAGAATTAACAAACACATAATGAGAAGTGCAGAGCAAAACTTCATCCAGAAACATAACTCTATTTGTATACAAAGTCATAATATTTCATCCTAATGTCAGCAATATAGTTCTTACATAGTTTAATATAATGTTTTTCTGTTCCTTTTTTACCTTTGAAATCTTTCCAGACTAGTGTTCTTTTTCTTTAAGAAATTTGTTACTCATTTTTACATACCAACCACAGGTCCCCTTCTCTTTCCTCTTCCCACTTCCTCAGCACTCCCCCACAACCTACCCCCAGTCCCTCCTCTGACAAGGTAAGGCATCCCATGGGGAGTCATCAGAGCCTAGTACATTTAGTTAAGGCTGGTCTAAGCCCCTCCTCCTGCATCAAGGCTGTGTAAGGTGTCCCACCATAGGTAGTGGGCTCCAAAAAGCCAGTTCATGCACCGGGGATGACCCAGCTTAGACTGGTAGCAATAGTGGAGAGGGTGCCTAAACTGGCTTACTCCAGTAATCAGATCTGTGAATACCCTAACTGTCATCATAGAGTCTTCATCCAGTAACTGATGGAAGTAAGATGCAGAGTACCACAGCCAGGCACCAGGCCAAGTTCCAGGAGTCCCATCAAAGAGAGAAAAGAGGGATTCTATGAGCAAGGAGGATCAAGATAATGAAGAAGAAACCTATAAAACAAGCAAACCAAGCTAGTGGGAACTCATGAACTTTATACTAACATCTGTAGAGCTTCCATGGGACTGGTCTAGGCCCTCTGCACCAGATTGGTTTTCAATAATGTGATTATGATATGCCATAGTGAGCATACTAAGTAGTTTTCTTGATTAGTCTGTGAAGTTTTGGCATCACGGAAGATAGATGATAGATAGTGTGCTAGTTAATTTCTCTGTCAACTTGACACCAGCTACAGTAATTTGGGAATAGAGAATCTCAGTTGGCTTCTGGGCAAGGCTGTGGGGGCACTTTATTAATTAATGATTGATATGAGAGTCCCAACTCACTTTAGGTGGTGCTGCCCCTGGGGTAGTGGTCTTTACTCAATTATTATCTACTTCTCTTAACCCCATGAATTTAGTTTTCAGGCTAAATACAGTGGCTTTTTTTTTTTTGTTTGTTTGTTTGTTTTGTTTTTTGTCCTATGTCTTCTAATTGATTCTCCTTCTGTACATTTTGTCATATAATTGTTAATTGACTTGTGTTTGCAGTTCCTTTTATTTTTCTGAGAATATTTAAAATAGATATTTTAGTCCTTTTCTATATATTTTGATCATCTCTCATTTCCAGGTCTATTTCTATTGACATGTTTTTTTCCTGATTATGGAGCATTGCTTATTCTCACTTTGGAAGTTCTAGATTTATTGGGTACTTTAATTTTTAATTTTATGGTTTTTATCTAAAGATGACTGTACTTCATTTTGACATGCAGTATAGTTACTTGTGGAACACTTTAAACTTTTAAAGTTTTTACTATTTTTTTTAGCATCCATTTAACTAGTAATTATTTTAGGGAAAGGGTTGACAAATGTCTTTTGTAAATTAAAATATAGTTAACAGTTTAGCCTTGTGAACAATACAGTACATACTACAGTTACTTAATTCTACTTTTATAGCATGAAACCAGTAACAAATAATATGTAAATAGCTGAGTGTTGCTGTCTTCCATTAAAACTCAGCAGAATCAAGGTAGGCCTTATTTGTCGACGTACTGTAATTTGACAGCTCCATATTTAGGATTAACTTAACCAAAGAGTTACAAATTGACCATTCTAAGGCTTTCATTAAATGAATTTTTCCATCAATATGACTTCTCAAATTTCCTTATCATAACTTGATTGCCCTGTTGATTATGAAAGTATCTGAGAATGTGAGAACATCTCATCCTCTCTTCTTTCCTCATCCTACCAAGTTTTCACAGACTCCAGAAGGCTGCTTTCATTTCAGGAGGTCCTCTTTAAGGTGCTTGTGTTTCAGTAAGTCTTAAATAATGGCCTCCAATTTTGCACAATAATAACTGGGGACCTTATCTACATCTGCACATATTTTTACATTTGTTATGTAGTATATACTAATCACAAAGTGACATTTTTATTATCACAGAGAGGTGTGAGCCCACTAGACAAGTTGCCTTTTCAATATTTTAACACCTTAACATATGATTTCATTCTGTGTGTGCATATAAATATAATATGTACAAGACTTGAGAACATTTTTATAAGTCTATACTCTTTCATCCCATGGAACATTAGCATGCATTGTCTAAAATCAAGAATATTATCCTTCAAATTGAAAGGAATTTTTCAAAAACAAAGAAAATTTAACACTACTCTAATATTTATGTAATTTACAATTCATATCTAATTTCATTAACTGATTCAATAGTGTCATATGAAGAGATTTTATAATTAGAATCTACTATAGAATTCTATATTGTATTTCATAATAATGTCTCATTTGCTTTTTAGGACTTGAAATATTTTTCTAGCTATCCTTTGCCTTTCAAACCATTATTTCTGAAAAACACAGAGCATATTGCTTTCCACAGCAGATTGACAGCTTCAGCCTACAGGCTACCATTCCTCTCTGGCTTTTTGTATATGGCTTTCAAACTAATGTATGCTTTATATTTTAAATATGTTTTTAAGACAAAAAAGTGATAAGGCCATATATGATCAATGAAACCTAACATACACGCTAGCCACAAACACTGACAGGCACCTATTCCAGAATGTCACTCCTTTGGGGATTCTCTGGTTCTCTAATGAGCTTGTTCAGATGACCTCTCATTTTGAAAGTATGCATTGATATTGGATTCTTTATGGCATATCATATCTGAAGACATATGGCAACTGTTTGTTTCTTGCTGGTATTATCAAATTTCATCATTTGATTAATTCTGCTTGTACACTTATTTTTTCCTTTGAGCAAGTAATAAGGATCTTATGGAATAGTATATTTATTATCAATAGTTTATTATGTATGTTGCATCTATTGATTATTTATATATTTTGTTGGATATTATTAATCACGTTTCACAAAGATAGTTGTAAACTGATCCTTATCTTACATCATTTTATCTACATTTGTTCGTGGATATTCTGTTTGTAAGAAAGTAAAAAAATAAAAAAATAAAAAAAGCCGGGCAGTGGTGGCACACGCCTTTAATTCCAGCACTTGGGAGGCAGAGCCAGGTGTATCTCTGTGAGTTTCGAGGCCAGCCTGGTCTACAGAGTGAGGTCCAGGAAAGGCACAAAGCTACACAGAGAAACCCTGTCTCAACGACCCCTCCCCCAAAAAAGAAAGTAGTTTCTTCTCTATTTTTACAAGTTGGGTTATATTATTCATCACATTCTTTTGAAATAGGTTTAGAGGAATTCTCATTTTTATTAAATAAATACATGTAGGTCTGGTAAGATGGCTTAGTGGATCAAAGTGACTGCCACTTATCCTGACAACTTTAGTTCAGTCTCCAGAACCAACTTAGGAGAAGGAGAAAATCAACTTCTGGAAGTTGTCCTTTGACTTCCATATGTTTTCTCTTTCTCTCTCTCTCTCTCTCTCTCTCTCTCTCTCTCTCTCTCTCTCTCTCTCTCTCACACACACACACACACACACACACACACACACAACCACTAAATAAATCAATATAAATGTATCTATAAATGACTTTTAATGTATTGATACAGCTGATTCTTTATCAGTTTGAATAAAGACTTCTAATGCAGAGACAGATACTGGTGTTTTCATCCTAATGATAAAGGTGTGACTCAATCTGTGAGTGAACAGCTGATCCCATACAGGTATCCATATGTGTTAAATATTAGCAAAATGCTCCAACTCCTGCAGATGTTCTCATATCAAATATTATTTCAATAAAAATTTGTGTGAAATAACAAAACTAATGAAGTACAAAAGAGAAAATATTTAATTTGCATCATAATTCATGGAAGAACCAAGAAACAAACTATATGTTAATGAAGAATATCATAAAAATCTGATTATTTAGACTAAGCAAATATTAGTATAAAAACATATCAATATAGTACAGGAAGTACTTGTGAACATTGGAGTAGATGCCACACCTGCTTTCAGTGAAATAATCTCAGCTACAAAGAAATGTTTTTGTGCCAACAAACTAAAATGAAAGCTGACTCACACATCTAGAGGAAGCTTCCCACTCTCCAGAGGCCAGACTAGCATACTGAACCCCAGGAAAGACCACTCCCACACTGTCTGTGCCTGCCCAACAAACTCCAAACTACCCTGCCTCTCCTCATCACAGTATCCTGGACCACACCTCTGGTGGAAGCCTTTTACCCTATCAAGGGCCAGGCCAGAATTCTGATCCCCCGAGGCAGACCAGCATCTTGAACCCCACAGACCAAGTCAACTCCCTGAAAATCAGGCAAAGGCCTCCTATCACAGCAGAAAGCAGGCCAACATCTGAAACTCAGAATATCTCTGACAAAATCAAAGACCACACACATATATAGCCAGAACTTTAGCCCAAACCTGGGCAGTAAATGCCTGATTTACTAGAGGCCACCCAGGCCATCAGAAGTACAGCCCCCCATGTGGGCAGAGACCCTTTACTCAACCATAGGCCATGAGATTCAGAAGATCATAGGGGAAACAGAAACTAAGGAAGAAAAAATCCATTCAATAAAAACAAATCAAGAAATTGGCACCTAGACCTATAATCACTACAAATCTAGGTGCATAAAGGTAACTGTAAAAACACAAACAACAACAGCCAGGAAAATATGTCACCACCAGAGCCCAGCCATCCAACTATAGCAAGCCATGAATATTCCAACACAGTGGAAGCACCAAAAAAAAAAATTACCTTAAAGCCAACTTTTTTATAATGATAGAGGTCTTTATAGAGGAAATGAAATACTCCCTTAAAGAACTTGAGGAAAAAATGAACAAAAATTGGAGAAAATCAACAAATACCTTAAAGAATATCAAGAAAGCCAAGAAAAAACATACAAAGAAGTGAAGAAAACTATTCAAGACATAAAAGTTGAAATAGAAGCAATAAAGATAACACAAACTGAGGGAATTCAGGAAAAGGAAAATCTCAGTAAGCAAACAGGATCTATAGATTCAACCATCACCAACAGAATTCAAGAAATGAAAAAGAGAAGCTAAGACACTGAAGATACAATAGAAGAAATAGATTTATTAGCCAAAGAAAATGTTATATCTAAAAAAAAAAAAACAAAAACAAAAAACAAAAAAAAAAAATCCTAGTACAAACGATCCAGGAAAACTAGAATACAATGAACAGACCAAATATAAGAATAATAGGAATAGAAGGGATGAGAAGTCCAGATCAAAAATCCCAGAAAATATATTTATCAAAATCATAGAGGAAAATTTCTTTAATCTAAAGGACATGCCTATAAAGGTACAAGAAGCTTACAAAACACCAAATTGAATGGATTAGAAAAGAAAGGTCCTGCATCACATAGTAATCAAAACACTAAATATACAGAACAACAACAACAACAAAAGAATATTAAAAGCTGGAAAGGAAAAAGACCCAGTAATATATAAAGGGAGATCTACTAGAATTACAACTGATTCTCAATGGAGACTCTAAAAGCTAGAAGGGCCTGAACAGATATCTTGAAGACTCTAAGAGACCACGGATGACAGCCCTGAGTACTATAACCAGCAAAACTTTCAATCATTATAGATGAATAAAGCAAGATATTTCATGACAAAGGCAAATTTAATATCTATCCACAAATCCAGCCCTATAGAAGGTACTAGAAAGAAAACCCCAGTCCCAGGAAGTTAACTAAACCCATGAAAACACATGCAATAGATAATCTCACACCAGCAAAATCCAAAGAGAATTACACACACACACACACACACACACACACACACTATCACCACCACCAAAATAATCACAGAAACAAACATTCAGTGGTCATTAATACCTCTCAATATAAATGGACTCACTTCACCAATAAAAAGACACAGGCTAACAGACTGGATACAAAAACAGGATCCATTGTTCTGTTGCTTACAAGAAATACACTTCAACATAAAAAGTAGTCATTACCTCAGATTAAATGATTGGCAAAAGATTTTCCAATCAAATGGCACTAACAAGCAAGAGGGTATAACTGTCCTAACAGAATAAACTTCAAACCAAAGTTAATCCAAAGAGGTGGATAATGGATTTCATACTCATTAAAAGAAAAATTATCCAGGATGATGTCTCACTTCTGAACATCTATGCCCCAAATGGAAAGGTACCCCATTTGTAAAAGAAGCATTACTGAGACTTAAATCACCCATCAAACTCCATACGTTATTAGTGGAAGACTAACACAACATTCTTACCAATGGGCATGTCATCCAGACAAAAGCTATATAGAAAAATAATGAAAATAACAGATGTTATGACTCAAATAAACCTAACAGATATCTACGTTTCACCCAAACACAAAAGAATATACCTTCTTCTCAGCACCTCATGGAACCTTCTCCAAAATTGACCACATACTTGGTTGCAAAGCAATTCTCAACAGATAAAAGAAAATTGAAATATCCTATTAGATCACCATGGATTAAAGTTGGGTTTCAACAACAACAGAAACAACAGTAAGCCTATAAACTCATAGAAGCTGAACACTCTACTGAATCACCATTGAGTCAAGAAAGAAATTAAAGACTCCCTGGAAGTCAGTGAAAATAAATGCAAAATATACCCAAACTTATGAGAAGCAGTGAAAGTGGTGCTAAGAGCAAATGTCATAGCACAAGTGCATGAGGAAATTGGGGAATTCTCATACCAGTGACTTAGAAGCATACCTAAAAGATCTATAACAAAAGGAAGCAGACCCATCCAAGAGGAGTAGATGGCAAGAAATAATCAAATTGAGGACTGAAATCAATAAAATGCAAACAAAGAGAAAAATACAAAGAACCAATGAAACAAAGAGTTGATTTGTTGAGAAAATCAACACGGTAGACAACCTTTATCCAACATAACTATAAGGAAGAGATAGAATATCCAAATTAATAAAATCAGAAATGAAAATGGAGACATAACCACAGACAAAGAGGAAATCCAAGGAGTCTAATCTAAAACAAATGGACAGTTTTCTCAATGGATACAACTTACCAAAGTTAAATCAAGATTTGATAAACAATTTAAATAAACTGATAACTCCTAAGAAAATAGATGCAGTCATTAAAAGTCTCCCAATCAAAAAATACAAACAAACAAACAAACAAATAAATAAATAGTCAGGGACCAGGTAGTTTTAATGCAGAACTCTACTAGTCTTTCAAAGAAGAGCTAATACCAATACTCTCCAAATCATTCCACAAAATATAAACAAAGGGAACATTGCCAGATTCTTTATATGAGGCCACAGTCACCCTGATACACAAACCACACAAAGCTTCTATAGAGAATTACAGACCAAATTCACTCATGAACATTTATGCAAAAATACTAAATAAAATATTTGCAAACTGAAGCCAAGAATATATCAAAAAGATCATTTTCCATGACCAAGTAGGCCTTATCCCAAAGATGTAGGGATGGTTCAACATATGAAAATCTGTCAATGTAACCTACCATATAAACAAACTGAAAGAAAAAAACCATATGATCATCTAATTAGATGCTGAAAAATCCTTTGGCAAAAATAAAACATCACTTCATGATAAAAGTCTTGGGAAGATCAAGGACACAAGACATATCTAAACATAATTAAAGCCATATACAACAAGCTGAGAGCCAACCTACTTTAAATGGAGAGAAACTCAAGTCAATTCCACTAAAATCATGAACAAGACAAGGCTGTCTACTCTCTCCTTATCTATACAATATAGTACTTGAAGTTCTAGCCAGAGCAATAAGACAACTAAGGATATCAAGGGATTACAAATTAGAAAAGAACACGTCAAAGTATCCTTATTTGCATATGCTACAATAGTATACAAAAGTGACACCAAAACTTATATCAGGGAATTCCTATAGCTGATAAACACCATTAGTCAAGTGTCTGGAAACAAAATAAACTAAAAAATCAGTGTATACAAATTATAACAATAAATGGCCTGAGAAAGAATTCAGTAAAACAACATCCTTCAAAGAGGCTACAAAAATATAAAATATTTTGGGTAACTCTAACAAAGCAATTTAAAAATTTGTGTGAAAAGAACTTAAAGTCTTTGAAGAAAGAAATTGGAGAAGATATCAGAAGATAAAAAAAGACCTCTCATGCTCATGAATCAGTAGGATTAACAAAGTAAAACTTTCCATCTTACCAAAAGCAATCTAAAGGTTCAATACAATCCCCCACTAAAATTCCAACACAATTCTTTACAGACCTTAAAAGAATATGACTCAGCCTCATATGGAAAAACAAAAAACCTAAGATAACTAAAACAATCCTGTATAATAAAAGAATTTCTGGAGATATCATCACCCCAGATTTTAACTTCTACTCTGGAGCTATAGCAACAAAAACTACATGGTATTGGCATAAAAACAGATAGGAAGATCAAGACCCAGACTTAAACCCACATACATATGGACACCTGTAGTCAAAATAACAGGAAGGAAAAAAGACAGCATCTTCAACAAATGATTCTGGTATAACTGGATGTCTGCATATAAAAGAATGCAAATTGATCCATATTTACCACCCTGCAAAAAACTCAAGTCCAAGTGGATCAACATAAATTCAGATACACTGAATGTAATAGAAGAGTAAGTGTGGGATAGCCTTGAACACATTGGCACAGGAGACAACATCATCAACAGAACACCAATAGTGCAGACACTTAGGTGAACAATTAATAAAAGGGATCTCATGAAACTAAAATAGCTTCTGTAAGGCGAAGAACATCATCAATAGTACAAAAATGACTCCCTACAGAATCAGAAAAGATCTTCACCAGCCCCACATCTGACAGAGGGCTGATTTCCAAAATATATAAAGAATCCAAGAAACTAGACATTAACAAACTAAACAATCCAATTTAAAAAAATGTGGTGCAGATCTGAAAAGAGAATTATCAGTAGAGGAATCTAAAATGGCTGAGAACACTTAAAGAAATGTTTAGCCATCAGGGAAATGCAAATCAAAAAACAAACAAACAAACAAACAAACCCCTAAGATTCCACCTTATACCTGTCAGAATGCTGAAGAACAAACACACAAGTGACAGCTCATGGAGGTGAGGATGTAGAGCAAGGAAAAGTACTCCACTGGGGATGGAAGTACAAACTTGTACAGCAGCTTTGGAAATCAATATGTCTATTTCTCAGAAAATTGAGAATCAGTCTAACTCAAGTCCTAGCTATACCATTCCTGGGCATATGTCCAAAGGACACTCTACCATAACACAAGGACACTTGCTTAACTGTGTTCACAGTACATATTTTCATAAAATCCAGAACCTAGAAATAACCTAGATTTCTGTCAAATGAAGGATGGATAAAGAAAACGTGGCACATTTACAAAATGGAGTATTATTCAGCTGATAAAATCAATGACATCATGAAATTCAAAGGTAAATGGATTGAACTAGAAGAAAATAACCCTAAGTGAGGTAACCCAGACCTAGAAAGACAATCAAGGTATTTAGTCACTTATTAGTGGATATTACCTGTAAAGTTAAGGATAATCATGCTGCAATCCACAAACCCAGAGAGGCTTGGTAACAAGGAAGTCACAAGGAGGACACTCAGAATGCCCATGGAAGAGAAAATACAAAGGATTTTGGGGGTGGACTGTGGGTGGGTAAGAACAAGAACATGAGGAGCCATGTGAGGGTTTGAGAGGAAGAGAACTGAAAGAGGGAAATGTATAGGGGGTTATTTTAGGGTCAGGTAGAAACTTGGTTTAAGAGAAACTCCCAGGAATCTACAAAAATGACCCTAGCTAAGACTCCTAGAAAAAGAAGATACATAGCCCAAACTGGATACCTGTGATCAGGAAAGACTATCAGTGGAGGGACTAGGACACCAACTCAGCCACATAACCTTTGACCTGCAGTCTCTCTGGCCTGTGGGATATGCTCCGATAAGGGTGAAACAGTGACTGGTCCAGCCTGAATCCATGCCAAGAGAATGAGCCCATCCCAGTACTGCCTGGAGAGACAGGACCCAAGGTTAGATGATCCAGATACCTAGCATAAAACCAAACAGGACTGGAGGAGAAAAATGTCGATGTAATGATGCCTAATGATATTATACTATACTCATAGATTGGTGTCTAGCCCAATAGTCATCAGAGAGGCTTCATCCAGCAAGTGATGGAAACAGATGCAGATCCACAGCCAAACATTAGGCTGAGCTTAGGGAATCCTGCTGAAGAGAAGTAGGAAGTATTTTAGGAGCCAGAGGGGTCAAAGGACATCACAAGAAAAACTATAGCATCAACTATCCTTGGATCATAGGCACTCAGAGAGACAGAACGGACATGTGACTGACCTAGGCCCCCCACATGTATGTGACAGTTGTATGACTTGGTCTTCTTGTGGGACTCCTAACAGTAGGATCAGAGGCTCTTACTGGCATTTGGAAACCTAGTCCTCATACTGTATCAAGGCCTTGCCCAGCCTTAATACAAGAAGAGGTGCTTAGTATCACTACATCTTGATTTTCTATTTTTTGTCAATATCCACAGGAAGCCTGTCCTGTTTTGAATAGAAACATAGAGGGAGTGGATGGTGGGGGCAGAGAGAAGGTGGTAGGGATGAACTGGAAGGAGAGAAGGGTGGGGAAACTGTTGACAGGATATAAAATTAAAGAATCATGTTAGTTAAAATAACACACTAATAAAATTAAAATTAAAATAATGTTTATTAAAATACCTTAGTGTTAAGAAAATGACCATTTGTGATCTCCACATTATTTCATATAATTTTGAAATATTGAAAAACATAATCCAAGGATTAGAGTAAGGTAATGAAGACATTCAATATTCACTTAAAATCTCCTTAAACTAGATGTTATAAGTAGCTCAGTAATATGTAGATCTTACAGAAGTAGGATAGTTTCATAATTCATATTTTAACAATAATATCAACATGCAATGGCATCAGAAAAGAGCTGTGAGACTTGCTTGGATTGAGAAAGAAGCAGCAAAGAGAAATATGCCCAGGGAGAAAAACTCTCAAGGACAACTCAGGCATAATGAAAGGCAGAGTAACTTACCCTAAAAATATAGAGACCTTGTAAGGTGTTCCTGATTTAAAAACTGCATCAAGAATTTTTATAGTATAAATTATGATATTTCACAGAGGATATATGATGCAATGTAGGTTGAAATTTTTATTGAGATGAATATTCATTTCCCAAGGATTTTTAAAGCTCTGGCCTAGAATATAGTTAGTTTCTCCAAGATTCTTCATTTTAAAGAATGGCATATGAAACGAAGCTGACTCATCTTTCATAACATTGCTCCATCTGTTGCTTAAAAAAGAAAAACCCAACCTACTACAGCTTGAGCTCATAGATAGGTGCTTGCAGCACATGGTTATGGAGACAAAGACACAGATGAACCATTGATGGAAGACGTGTGACTGGGAAAGAACTGATAAGCCAGAAATGAACTCATTACCAGCATTTATGTTGGGGATGATTTTGTTAGCTAAAGGACCTTTGGAGAGGCTATCAAAAAGGTGGAGACAGATCAGAAATAATATGGAAAATAGTTGTTAAAATATTCTTGATAAGTACCTGTAGTGGATAGCCATCCCAGCATTGGCCTGGAAGTTCCAACCCCCATTGAGGCTTCAGTAATGGTCACGCCCACAAGGCGGGGCAGAAGAGGAAGCAGAAGACCCAGGATCGAGAGGAGGTCTCTCTCTTGGTTCTGGGATGCTGGACTCAGGAGGTAGACGGAGCAGAGTTCTCCAGAGAACACCGCCGGACTGTGCCATACTTTTGCCAGACCCTACAACCTATCCCTTCATTTGTAAGTTATCCCACAAAATAAACCTCCCTTTTAACTACATGGAGTGGCCTTAGTAATTTCACCAATAAGTACCTAAATCAGTGGTTCTAGACTATACTAATGTAGCAAACTTTTAATACAGTTCATCATGTTGTTTTGACACCACAACCATAAAATTGTTTTCGTTGCTCTTTCCTAACTGTAATTTTCTATTATTATGAATTTTAATGTAATTATCTATGTTTTTCTAATGGTCTTCGGTGACCCCTTTCAAAAGGTCATTCACCTACCAAAGAGGTTGTGATCCACAGGTTGAGAACCACTGATTTAGTATCACCAAAGTCATTGGCTACTTTGCAACTACAGCTTTGATTTTGTGTTTCACAAAGAAACTAGAAAGATATGTTTCGAAAATTCAGTGCATGTGTGAAAAAGAACAACGCACATTGTACAAAAAAGATTTTAATAGGAATTATTAAATGCCCGATATTAAATCTAATAAAACAGCAGCTGGCTATGCTCATAAGGTTCGTGGCACTACTGCACCAACATGCTGTGAACAGGTATGAAGTCACTAACTTATTTTAAAATTAAGAATCTTTTCGAGTGCAGAAAAGTAGAAAGCCAAAAGGGCCTGAACAAAAGAGTACTAAGCTGAAATGGGCTGAGTATTGTGGGAAGAGGAAACATCTACTTGATCTAATGAACAGAGAATAAAAAAAAAAGCTGTGGGACTCAAGAGACATTCAGAAAGCACAGTCAACTTTATTGTCTTTTTAAAAAATTAATTGTGAGGACTGAGAGGGAAGAAGCAAAGATAGTGCTCAGTCTTTTAGTTTACTTGTAATCTTCATTATTAGTATTGTTCATTAATATGGTCTACATGAAGAGAATCAAAGAAGGCAAGCTCAGTGCATGCAGCAATGATTGATTTTCTACCTCCAGGCTGTGACAAGTAGGGGGTTACATTGTAGTATAAACCGAGGCTGAGACTGTACGTATGGAAATTACCAACATCTATGATTTGACTGTTTACCACCTATAGGTTTGAATTACCTTCACCAGAGAAGAAAATACAAAGTGAGTAGAGAAATTAACAGTGAAGAGGTACATGTTACAGTGTCTCAAAGGTAATAGCTCGGTGTCATCCTCACTATATTGTCAGTCAACTGGTACTCTACCCAAAAATCACATTGTACATACACACACAAGACAAGAGTTATGTTTTCTTTTCTTTTCTTTTCTTTTTTTTTTTTTTTTTTTTTTTTAGTTTTTCAAGACAGGGTTTCTCTCTGTGTTGCACCTTTTCTGGAACTCACTTGGTAGCCCAGGCTGGCCTCAAACTCACAGAGATCCACCTGGCTCTGCCGCCTGAGTGCTGGGATTAAAGGCATGCGCCACCACGCCTGGCTAAGAGTTATGTTTTCAGCAAATACAACAATCAAACATTCTTAAAACTTTTAGAACAAAATTCCTAAGTGTGTTACACTAATTTTTTTAATCTACCTAGATAGAATTTAGTTTAAGACTGTCTTAAACAAAGTGACTGTATTATAAAATATAAATACAATAAAATAACACTCACTTGCAATTACTTTCAAAAAATAAACCATAAATGTAAAAATAATGGCCGGCCAAAAAAACTATTGTTATAGTTGTTCAAATATCAAAATTTACAAACACTGTCCCTGACGTACCAAAATAGAGTTACTAAAATCAATTACAGCTTAAATGAGGAAAAGTCTTTTGCTTGAGTGATGATCCTGTATACATGTGGTAGAAATTAATCTCACCCTTAAAAGACATGTCAAACTGGTACAGGAAAATATTCTTGATGCTGAGGAGTTATACTCTGACTTTCTAGGCAAACATGCCTAGCTACAATTAATGATTTCAAAGATACTAATTGGGGGATTGAATATATCAGTTTAGGTCAAATTAATTTTTACATGAGTCAGATATAGTACACTAAGAGAAATGGGAAATCACATTTAAACTCTAAACTTGATTCTCCGGAGATGTAAACCTACTACACATCTTTTCACTTCCCCTTTCTTTTCATGCCTTTGGTCAGTATTACTGCACAACAGGTTGCTGCAGAGGGCTCACTGTAGGGTTCTGGTGACATGATGTACAATTGTGAGCTCATAACTAAGTAGAATATGGTCCTCACTACACAGTGTGTATTTCAGGCACCATAGATCAAAACAATGCAATGTAAAACCCTTCAGTATGAGTAAAGGTGATGACATTTGTGGAGAATGTTTAAGAATTTGATATGATTTTCTTCCTCTAATTGATATACTATCTGATTTGTTCCAGTCTTTTTTGAAGGGTTTTATGTTCTATCTTCAACTGTTACATTGAAACGTATCTATGATTCTTACTGCCCTCTGAAAGAGGAAAATAGATGTAGCAACATTAAAAACAGTTCTACAATATCACATCCTTCACTATGCAGGAAACAAGGTGGAAGAAAGGGTGGGATGAATCTAAGAACTACAACATGGAAAAGAGTGTTATTAACCATTATCTTCTGGAAGTGGCTTTCACAATCACAAATACAGAAGATCTATGACTACCAGCAAAAGAGGGCTGCACAGACAAAGATGAAAGAGAAAAGAAATAAGTCATGATGGTAGAAGGAAAGCTCTTTAAGAAGAGAAAGTAAATCAACAAAAGAAGCTGGGGTATAGGAAATGTTAATGGGGGAAGCTATGTTCTTATTCCAATGTATACATGTATGAAATAGTCAAAATTAAAGTAACACTTTTGTCTATTATAAAGACAAAACTTTTAACTTTTATGTTAACAATAAATTTTGGTGGATTATGCTAAAGAATCAATAATCAAATCATAAAATCTGTAGGTATTATTTCTATTGTTGAAGAGAAAAGTCAAAACTCCATGTTGAATGGTAGAAAACTATTTCTGTGCCAGTGAGCTCATGTATGTGGACAAGATTTTTGAACACTTGCATTTATAAACACTTAAATGAATAGAATCAATTGTCATTTTTGTTTCATTCAACAATGTTCATGTTCATTATTTAAATAATTAGAAAAATGTATGATGCAATTTAATAATCTTATCTTTAACAAATAGGTATGTATCATTTTAGAATATATTTAATTCTTTGAATTAACTGTGTACAAATAATATAGAACTGATAAATACAAACATGTTTGGCATTTAAAATTTATAGAAATCAGAAAAACATAAAACATGTTTTTAATAAAATATGATTGAATAGAGTAAATTTAAAAAAAATAAAAATCATTAAAAAATCAGTAAATTTTTTTATAAGATTAAAGCAATGAGCATTTGTCCATCCATCTGAAACAATCCAATGTTGACTTGGTGATATTGCTTTCTAGGATGCCATTACTCAAATATCTGTGTCAACTGGTTTCAGATTGATTTTGGCCTGGTGAATGAGGACATTCTGCTCTACTTCAGGAAGTACTGACATTTTATTTATATGACTACCTGGAAGCATAGGACACCAGAGAAACCTGTGAAAGGTCCTTTGGTATCCTTCCTACTGAATTATCATAAAAAACGTTGTCTTAGTTAGGGTTTTTTTTTTTTTTTTTTTTTTGCTGTAAAAATACAATGACAACAGCAACTCTTATAAAGAAAAATATTCAATTGAGAGGGCTTGCTTACAGTTTCAAAGGTTCAATCCATTATCATCATGGCAGGGAGCATGGGGAAGTACAGTCAGACTTCACGCTAGAGCTGAGAGTCCAACCTCTTGACTGAGAGGCAACAGGAAGTCGACTCACTGTCACACTGAGTGAAGCTTGAGAAAAGAGACATCAAAGCCCGTACCCATAGTGACACATTTCCTCTAATAAGGCCACACCTCCTAATAGAGGCATTCCTTTTGGGGGCCATTTTCTTTCAAACCATCACAACCATCAAAAGTTCGATATGAAAGTGTAAATTATAATGAAAAGGTTAAGGGCAAAGGAAGTAAGGAAAAAAGACAGATCTATGACTTTACAGAAGTCATAGATGTATGTCTGTCACATGGTGACAGTAGGTATCATGTTCTTATGAATTTGAATTTCATTGGATATGTTTTTAGTGGTTTATCAGTTATTTTTTTATGAATTTGGGTTGCACTGGATGTGGTTTTAAGTGGTGCAGCACTTTTAAAATATTCATTTTAAAATATCAATATTTCAGCATGCTAAGATCACATCCTTTGCAAATGTTAAAACTTAAGATGAACTAAAGTAAAAACTGTGAGAACTGAATAAATCTCCAAAGTCATCAGAGAGGATGGATGAACAAATCATTTAATTTGCATTTCACTGACTCTGTATTTCCAGAACACAAAAAGAATCTGAAATTTATAAAAGACTAGTAAATAGAAGGGGCTTGGGTCAAATCAAGGATCTTCATATTTGGAAGTTTTGCAAGACGTAAGAGTATACTTAATGCCAAATTAATGGAAAGCTATAGGCTGTGTAATACTATTTGTTTGTTTGTATATTTATTTGTCTATTTATTTATTTATTTTAGAAACTTGTATATAAGACATTTTTTAATTTTATTTTTTATACAGATATTTGTGCTTTAATTTTACATTTCAGACATGGGCTCCCCTGTCCTTCCCCCCCTGCCTTCCACACAGCTCCTCCCCCCCATTCCCATCTCCTCCAGGGCAAAGGCTCCCCTGGGGATTCAGCACAACCTGGTAGATTCAGTATAGGCAAGTCCATACCCCTCCTTCCAGGAGGAGCAAAGTGTCCCCAAATAAGCCCCAGGTTTCACATAGCCAGCTCATGCACTAAGGACAGGTCCTGGTCCCACTGCCTGGGTGTCTCCCAAACAGTTTAAGCTATTCAATTATCTCACTTATCCAGAAGGTCTGATCCAATTGGGGGCTCCACAACTTTTGGTTCATAATTCATATGTTTCCATTAGTTTGGCTGTTTGTCCCTGTGCTTTTTCGAATCTTGGTCCCAACAGTTCTCACTCATACAATCCCTTGTCTTTCTTGCCAATTGGACTCATGGGGCTCCATCTGGGGCCTGGCTGAGCATCCACTTCCATCAGTTATTTGATGAGAGTTCTAGCATGACAATTAGGGTGTTTGGCCATCAGATCACCAGACTAGGTAAGTTCAGACTTATTCTCAACCATTGCCAGTAGTCTACAGTGGAAATATCATTGTGGATTTCTGGGGGCCTCTCTAGCATTTTGCTTCTTCCTGTTCTCATGTGGTCTTCATTTATCATGGTCTGTTATTCCTTGTTCTCCTTCTCTGTTCTTGATCCAGCTGGGATCTCCTGCTACCCTTAGTTCTCTTTCCCTTGAACCTTGCCCTTCATTACCCCCACTACCTCTAGGCTGTTCATGTAGATCTCATCCATTTCTCTGTCATTAGGCAATCCCTGTGTCTTTCTTAGGTTCCTGTTTTCTAGGTAGCCTCCTTGGAGTTGTGAGTAGCAGTCTAGTCATCTTTGTTTTATACCTAGTATCCTCCTATGAATGAGTACATACCATGTTTGTCTTTTTGATTCTGGGTTACCTCACTCAGGATGATTTTTTTCTAGATCAATCCAATTGCCTGCAAATCTCATGATGTCATTTTTTCGCTGCTAAGTAGTACTCCATTATGTATATGTACCATATTTTCTTTATCCATTCTTCAGTTGAAGGGCATCTAGGTTGTTTCCATGTTCTGGCTATTACAAACAATGCTGATATGAACATAGCTGAGCAAATGCCCTTGTGGTATGATTGAACATTCCTTAGGCATATGCCCAAGAGTGCTACAGCTGGGTCTTGGGGGAGATGGAGTCCCAATTTTCTACGGAAACGCCATATTGATTTCCAAAGTGACTGTACATGCTTGCATTCCCCCCACCAGTGGAGGAGAATTCCCCTCGTTCCACATCATCTCCAGCATAAGCTGTCTTCTGTGTTTCTGATCTTAGCCACTCTGACAGGTGTAAGTTGGTATCTCAAATTCGTTTTGATTTGCATTTCCTGGATAACTAGGGATGTTGAGCAATTCCTTAAATGTCTTTCAGCCATTTGAACTTCCTCTGTGGAGAATTCTCTGTTTCTTCCATTCTGTGATGTTCTGGTCTAGCTGTTGGAGGTGGGTTAGGTTCTGGTAATGCTGTATTGTTCTTTATTTTGTTGTATGTACTTCTGCCTTGACATCTGCCCATCTCCTTGAGGATTCATATTTGGTCTTATCAGCACACTTGGTCCAGACAGAGCTGACAGATTTAGGGAACCTCTGTCTGGTCTATATGGAAGCTCTGGGCTGGATGGGAGCTCTGGTCCAGATGAGAGTGCTGCCTGGATGGGAACTGGGGGCTGGTCTCTGAGTCTCAGGAAGTCACTGGGCTCTCTGTATCTTGTCCAGATGGAAGTTCTGGGGCAGGATAGAAGCTCTGGGCTGGTTTCTAAGCCTCAGGAAGTCACTGGGGTCTCCATATCTTGTCCAGATGGGAGCTTTGGCCCAGATGGGAGTTCTGGGCCAGGATGGAAGCTGGGGCCTGGGTTCTAAGTCTCAGGAAGTGGATGGGTCTCAGACCAATGCCTCTCGTCCAGATGGGAGTTCTGGGAGGATGGGAGCTAGGGGCTGGTTTCTAAGTCTCTGGAAGGGGCTGGGGTCTTTATATATATATTTATTTATTTTAGAAACTTGTATGTAAGACTTTTTAAACTTACTTTAAAGATACTTTTTAAGCATTTTTATTCTTTGAAAATTTCATACAGTATGTTTTGATCATAATCTTCTCTGTTCCAACTCCTCCAAGATCCACACCACCTTCTTACTCACCCAACATTTTGTTCTTGCTGCCCCTTTTCTTAAATCTATGAAGCCCAATTTCTGTTACCCAAACACTCTTGGTTATAGGGCATGGCCTGGAATGTGACTGACATAGCAGGACTCACATACTTAGAGAACTGACTCTTACTCTCCCAGAAGCTGTCAAAGGCCAATAGCTTTTCAGCTAGGGGTGGTGACTTTTGTGCCTATCAACACTGCATTTTTAAGGATAGTTTCCCCATGAAAGCTTTCTTTTAGTATCCATGCGTTTGTTTCTGGAAGGAAACCATCCTTGCCATGCATGAAATTACATTGGATTTATGTTTAACTGTACAGTCAAACCTATGAAACTAAATTTCTCATTTACTACTTTGTACTGAAATCTTGGACACTCCTTTCCTATTCTGTTTTGAATTTGGAAGGACAGCTTTAGTTTAGACTATTTGTTTCACTTGATTTCTTTTTTGTTGTTTTTCTCACATCCTATTGATACAGTTTGCCTGCAGTTTCCACTCACTCCACTGTTCCCAGCCCCCTCTCCCAATACATATGACTTTTATATCCTTTTGGAATTCCTTATAATAAGTAAAAAGTTCTAGACTTTGTAACATAACTGAAAATCAATACTAGAAAATCTTGGATTGGACCATAGATGTAAATTTATAGCCTTCACTGCTTGTAGAATTAAAGGTCGAGATAAGAGTACATGCCATGACCTTATAGGCTAGCATCACAGAAAACTTCATCAAAAGGAAGTCTGACTATTTTTATCCTCCTCCTAAAGTTAAAATTACTCACTGATTACTATCAGGTATACATGATATATTCTGATGCAGGCCATTTCAGTTGTACATCATTAATTCAGGACCTTCACTGAGAATGGCCACTGACAGAGTTGGAGAAAATGGACAACAGTGTCCAATGCAGCCAACGCAGCCTCTCATGTGGAGGACAAATGCAGCTGCCCAGGAGCCTGTCGGTCTGAGCTGCACCCAGAACGTTTCTTGGGAAGAAGGAGGAAGAAAGGAGATAATTTGAAAAATGGATTACCATCTGGGTTACTATCCACAAAGGGCCATGAAAGAGGAGACTAATATGTTTTAATTAAGAATATTAAGTGGTTTCTTACAAAAAATAAATGTATGTTTGAGTTCAGGATGAGCTTTTCATATATCTTAGTTGTGGTGTTCTTGGCTAAGAATAACAATAAAACTCATGGACACAAAAGGTTCAGGAGGGGATAGGAAGATGGATAAGAGGCTGAAACACTTGCTGCATAATCAGCAACTATAAAATCTAGAGATCAGATACCCAAACCCATGCAAATGTCAGGCAGGCATGGTCACGTGGCTTTAATTCCAGCACTCAGGGAGATAGAGGACATAGTGAGTAAGCTAGCCAGATAAACTAGCTGTGTCTTTCAACTCAGGATTGTACTGAGAGACCCTGCCTCAATGGATAAAGTGTAAAGTGCTCCAAACCACACACATGAGCACCCACACACATTCAGACACTTATACACACACATACACACAAGAAAAAAAAACTAAGAAAAATTTAGTCTCTTGAATTACTAATTAGGATATGTATGTTTCATTTCTTGTGTGATGGGAAGGATCATTAAATAAGGGTGCTTCCCAACATGCCCAACTCCCCAAATTTAATCGCTGGGACCATGTGGTGGAAGGAAAGCCTGACTCTGGCAAGCTGTTCTCCAACTTATTCCTATGCATTTTAATATGTGCATACAACCCTATGCAATAAGTTGTTAAACAAAAAATATTTATTTTTATTGTATTTTTCTTTTAGATATTTTATAATTGACCACTTACTATGAAGAAGATAATTCATGTACTATTTCAAGCAATGAATATCAACATGAATTAACTACCCACTGTGACTTCTCATCTAGCTAACTAGATATTGCTCTACTTTACATTATATGATCCATCCAGAAGAAATATTTTAATTAATTAATTTATTTATTTAAATTATATTTGTGTTTTAATTTTACATATCAGCCATGGGTTCCCCTGTCCTCCCCCCTCCCACTGCCCCCACCTTCCCCCCAGCCCCTCCCCTCCATTCCCATCTCCTCCAGGGCCAAGACTCTCCTAGGGATGAGAACAGGAAGAAGCAAAGTGCTAGAGAGGTCCCCAGAAATCCACAATGATACATCCACTGTACTACTGGCAGTGGTCGAGAGAAAGCCTGATCTGACCTAGTCTGGTGATCAGATGGCCAAACACCCTAACAGAAGAAATAGTTTTATCAAGAGATCTGTACTCTGAATTGTGGAATTATTTCATTTCCTAATGTCTCAAATAGTGCTTGATTTGATTGGAAATATTAAATTAAGTAAGTAGCAAGACTAAGTCTTGCTTTGAGCAAACATATTAAGTAATTTTAAAATTCTTATCTAATTTCTACCATTTAATGGGGTTTTACCAAAAAAACAGTTAAATAGACAGTGTGTGGAAATGCTATCAGCATTGTTTTCCTTAGAGGTGTGGTTCAGAGCCTTGCCACTAGGGAAATGTCACCTTTTCCACTGAGGACTGAGACTTGTTACACATATTCATAAGGCATTTTTGGGGGATTTAGCTCAGAGGTAGAGTGCTTACCTAGCAAGCACAAGGCCCTGGGTTCGATCCTCAGCTCAAAAAAAAAAAAAAAAAAAAAAAAAAAAGACTTTCAGAGCATCTGCTTATGTGTTTTTGTTGTGAAGCTAGGAAAACTGGGTAGCAAGCAGTTTGGAGTACTTTTCTAGGACTTGCATAAAGAAAAGACACAGTGATAAATATGCTGGGACAAATCCATCTATAACATGGTCAGGTCAGAACAGCTATTTGAGACACAGGGTTCAGTATGCAAAATACATAGATAGGAAGTCTGCCAACTGTATTAAATAGAAACAAAGCACTGAAACATGTATTGTAGCTGAAGATTTCCTGTGTCCTACGTGGCCCATGGTCAGGACAAATATCTCCCTTTTTTTCAGTTGCCTTCAAAGAAAGGGGCACTGTACCTTTTCCAGATTGCAAAGGCCATGTCAACAATGATACTATAATGTACTGGTCTCAGAGGATGCCTGTTGCTAAAGCCACAACCACGCTTGTCTTGGCAAGGATCAGTAGTTCTTTGTTTTGTGTCCTGTCTGTCCATTTTATCCTGTTTGTCAGCATTTGATATGAGGCTCTTTTTTTCCCAGTGGCTGACATTTGCCACAATGAAACTTAACTCCATAAACATTTTAAATGCCATATTTTGTAGGTCTTTGAAGTGTTTTAAGATTTTTCTACCTAATTGAATTATATCTGTGTATACCTAGAAAACTTAACATGACTAGAAGTTTGACTATCATAGAAGACTAATTATTAATCTGTATTTTTTAATTATCCATTACAATGTAAATGAGTTACATAAACATAATACCTCAAACAAGAGTAGAAATGCATATACAGTATTAAAAAATTAAGTTTAAACTTGTATCAATAAACTAAAATCCATAGCAATGTAAAACATTTCTAAACAAGTTGTTGCTTTTTAAAAGTAGGTTCATTGATCTACCCTTTCATCTTATTATATCTATACTATCCCCTTTTCTTCTTTAGAAAGAGATTGCATTTATAATCAACCTGTTTTAAATAACATCATTGAGCCTCTCAGGAACTGGTCACCCAACACAAACAACCCAAGTATTACCCTTCACTGGTAGCACTTCTGTGTTTACTCTCCTTTAGCAATGACCAAAGAACTAACTAGCAAACACAAGAAGATCTGGGTCCCAGCATGAGTAATGGAGATATTTTCTTTTGTTAGCCAGCTGATAACTTTGCACATAGCTATATCATTTGTATCATAAGCCACAGTCCCAAATGATTATAATCATCATGAACACCAAAAACTAATCTAAAACATTGGTCTGTGGAGATTCAAAAATTCTTTCTCCTAGACTCATAAGAACAGTAAGAACATAAACGTTAAGGCTTTCCAAAACAGTACATCTGAAGTATGGTAGAACTGCAGGACTGCATGCCACTTTTCTTTAACCCATAACAATTTTCTTTATGTAATCTCATCCTATTTGATAGCAATAGAGGAATTTCACTACTGCCCTAAGCATAATGGGTATACATTGAAACTTTCCTTAAAATAAGACAAGCTAAGTTGGATGCTATCTCAATTGGTCCCATATTTATTAATATTAAAGAGCAGCTGTGGAACAGCTGAGGAAGAATTTCAAATCTCCACAGACCAGTGTTTCTGATTAGTTTTTCGTCTTCATGATAATTATAATCTCTTAGGTCTGTGGTTCATGGTACAAATGATATAGCCATGTGAAGAGTTATCAGCTGGCTAGCAACATAAGCTGTTGTTGTTCCCAGAACCACATTTTACTCCAATTCAGTTTAGAAAAAAAATTATCTAAAGGCAGTCGGTTATCCTATGTCAGTTTTAATGTTCAAAGGGAAATAGAAAATTTTCCATTCATTTGACATAACTGTCACCCATTTCTAGAGTGCCAGGAATGTGGTTACTAAGATGGAAAGGACATGGTCCCAGCTTTAAGGAACTCACATGCTAACTGGATCAGCATCATGAAAAATAAAGATGTAAAAATGTCAGACTATTATGTAACGAGGAGTAGATAGGCCAGGAATTGGAGGACCTGGGGGATTTCTGTGCCATTGTAGGAACCAACATGTCACTTTTTTTCAGGTGCATTATATAATAAAATCAATATATAAACTCATAATTAAACACAGCAAAACTCCTCCATGAATTATTAGTAGCATTGTTCATCAGATAGACAATATGATTACCAAGGTGAGTGTCAGGATCCCACAGCTGACCAAGTTCACATACTCATCCTTGAAGTAGCTTAGAGTGACCCACTGGCAGCCTCAAGACGTTCCTTGAGCATTTAGTGGAACAAATTATATTACACTCAGGTTTTGTTGTTGTTGTTGTCCTGATAGAACCTCTGAGGCCCTGGAAAGAAGCAGTGATATAACAAGTCAGGAGGAAAAAAAAAAAGGCTTGGACCAAGAAAATGAGGAAGAAAACAGGATTAAGTGACCTCTCAAGAAACTCATTTTCTCTTATGTAATACTATTTTTTTCTGAATGCCAGAGCTGGTGAACATGCCAAAAAGTAAGTGGGTGCTACAAAAGCCATGCAGATTTGTGAATGTAAAATTATGTAGGTGCCAGTGCAGTGGCTCAGTGAGGAAGTATACCTGCCTTCCAAATCTGACAAGCTGAGGTCGATCCCCAGGATATACATGGTGGGAAGAGAGAATAGATTCCTGTAAGTCATGCTCCGATATGCACCTCACACACCCACTTCCTCACACTAAACTGATTAAACAAAATGTTTTAAAATTGACTATATATATTGCATATACAATAATGTTTTAGTCATCAAAAATAACAATCATTTGCATATTTTTTCAAACTCTAAGTAATGTTTATCTCTGTATATGATCAAAATTGTAGGTTTTCACCACTTCTATATTGCTTAATTCGCTCAGATGTGTTTTAGCATTTTGGGAAAATTCTGCGACCTTGAGATTAAAACTATAAGGAGGTGTTTGTGGAAGTATTTCAAGGTATTTAATTATAAGGTACATGTATTGATTTGATTATGCATTGTACCTGAAAAAAATGGCATGTGTTGATTTCTGGAGTGACACAGAAATCCTTTATGTCCTCTATTTCACAGCCTTCCTGTCTCTCTTTATGCAACAATCTGACAATTTACAGATCACCAGTGTCATTTTATGCCAGTCGGGTCCTCTGTCTTCTCAGAATTAGAACCAGTGGGTAACATCCAAGCCAGAGAGTAATCAATAAATTCTGAATGGAAGAGCCAATATAACAACAGCTTAAGATTTGTTGTTAGGCCAAACTATATAGACCTGATATCATATAAAGTTATTTTGTCTTTCTTCAGCAAGAGACCTTGAAAGAATACTAATCTTAGATATTCACAAATATGACGCCAAAGCATGGGCAATAGCCTTCTTGATTCCTGTTCTCAATAAGCTCTTAGATAATTTGTTTGTTACTTGAGTCATTTGGTGATAAATGAGTCCATGCAGTTTGCCTTCTAATTAATTAGTTTGCTTTCTCTGCTATTTATAGAATCGGAATTATATCCATTATTCCGTTGGAAGTTTTTCATTCCATCTTTGAAAAACTATAGGTTTCACAGCCTTGGAAATTACTGCCTCTTGGAATGCCATTTGCTCTTCAATGGAAACTGGAAGATCTCCCCTGGTTTCCTCTAGCCCCATAGGAGAACTAAATACCCATCAGATTCTACACACCAAAAAAGTATCTGTAGTTTTACAGCAATTTCCATCCTAAGCAACATGTGTGTTTGTCAGGGATGGTTCAGCCATTATGTTGGTAATTAAGTTAACAAGTGCTCTGTGCAACTTAATTTGGCAACAAGCTATCTTACTGACTGTTCAATAGGAACAGCAGCATTTCTGTAATGACTTTGTTTTTAAGCTTGGAATTAAGCTAAAAACAAAATGACCCTACCAAAGGGGTAGCTGATACATGTGCTCAAAATGACAAGGATGAGAATATGCTACTGTGCACATTTGATCCTCAGATGTTTTATTTACAGGTTTACTACAAAGCATAGTCAAAATAGGGATAATTACCTATATGCATTTTTAATTCATCATAATTCAAATAAAAGGTGTTTTCCTACAGAGCTTCTTCTTTGCACCTGTCAATTTTTAGTAACTGCAAATTGGCTTTTAATAATGAATTTCTGCTAAAGTCTGCTAATGAGTATATTTAGTACCATTCTCTATGCTTGGGTCCTAGACTGCATCAAAAGTTGAAAGCTTATCCAGAGGGCCTGATCCAGCTGGGGGCTCCACAGCATTTGGTTCATAATTCATGTGCTTCCATTCGATTGGCTATTTGTCCCTGTGCTTTTTGCAATCTTGGATTCAACAATTCACGCTCTTGCAGACCCTCCTCTTTCTTAACAGTTGGACACCTGGAGCTCCACCTGGGGCCTGGCTGAGGATCTCTGCATCCACTTCCATCAGTTATTGGATGAGAGTTCCAAGATGATTGTTAGGGTGTTTGGCCATCTGATCACCAGACTAGGTCAGATCAGGCTTTCTCTCGACCATTGCCAGCAGACTACAGCTTGATCTGTTTGGGAGGCATCCAGTCTGTGGGACCAGGATCTGTCCTTAGTGCATGAGCTGGCTGTTTGAAACCTTGGGCTTACATAGGGACACTTTGCTCAGTCTGGAAGGAGGTGACAGGACCTGCCTGTACTGAATCTACCAGGTTTAAATGAATCCCCAGGGGTGCCTTGATCCTGGAGGACATGGGAATGGAGGGGAGGGGCTGGGGGAAAGTTGGGTTTGGGGGCGGGAGGGGGGAGGACAGGGGAACCCATGGCTGATGTATAAAATTTAAAACACATAATAATAAAGAAAAAAATTTATTTATTAAAAAAAAAAGTTGAAAGCTTTCTGAGCACACATTTTCTTTGCTCTCTTCTTCTTGACTACATGCCATGTATCCAGATGTTTCAAATTCCTGTTGCCATGACTCCTCTGCCATGACCGACTATATGCTCAAACTGTAGGCCTAAATAAACATCCCCCTCACAGGACTTATACAGACACACTGTTCTCATACTCAGTTATCTTAAGTGTCTACCAATAAAATATGATTGGTAGTGATGCTTACTTGGTTACCAAAGACAAAGAAAGTTAATTAGCCCTTGGTGGCAGAAGGTAACCCACACATAACGGGCTAGGACAGAAATAGGGCTGAAGTTTTATAAATATTTGGGTCTTCCCATGCTCTATTCTGTATCTGGTAATTAGAAAATAGCTAATGTGTCTTTTATTTGGTTCTAAAGATGTTTTCTTTTCAGCTGTCTGAGTGCTTAGATACAGGAAGTTTAATAAGACAAGAAGTGTCTACCCACCTTTGACTTGTATATGCCAGTAGGAATTCATATGAGTTGGAATAAGCCAACTTCAAAGGCTAACATAAAAATTTTTATGCATGTATGCATAAATATTTTACTGCATGTTCAGTATTGATCAGTACAAATTATTAAAGTATGATTTCAGTAGGCTATATTAAAATATCAAACCACCCCTTTAAGCTGGCCATTCCCAGTAAGCTACTCAAAAGAAGAGAAAAATAATATTAAGGACAACAATTTGACGAAGCAAGTATCTTTTAATTATTTATGCTACTTGACATAAAACGCAATTGAACAGCTTAAGAAATGGCTCATTTGATAAAATGCTTGTTGTGCAACCATGAGAACCTGAGTCTAGGCCCCTAGCTACCACATAGCAATCCTGACAAGCTAATAATGTGTGTAGTCACAGAAATAGGAAAGATTCATGGAACTCATTGGCAAGCTAGCCTAGCTGACTTGATAAGCATCAGGCTCAGTAAAAATTCCTGTCCCCAAACATAAGTTGGAAAGCAAATGAAGGGGACATGCAAGGCCATTGTCAATCTGTCATCCACATACATTCACACAAATATATAATCATGAGTGCAGATCTTTACAAACACATGCACTTAGCAACATAGGCATAAACGTTCACCATAAACAATAGATACATATGCATACATGCATGCATGCAAACACACACACACACACATACACACACACAACCACACACATAAAGAAATGTAACGGCTTTACTATTTCATCTTTCATCTGGAAATTATTGATGAATGTCTTGAAGTATTCTAGCAATCCATAAATAGAAACTCAGGGTTATTCCTTTTCCCCAAAGACTTAATCATTATAAGCTTTCAGATTTATATTTAGGTCTTTTATAGCTGTTGAGTTTATATTAGTGTATAGTATAAGTATATACTTTTAATTTTACACTATTAAGTTAATAATTTTAGGTTCTGATTGGAACGGTATATATCCTACTTACCAATTTGGTAGAAGTTTTGGATGGCTAGCTTAGCTTCTATGTTCAAATTATTTATCCCTCCCTTATACTTCTGGCATCTCTTTTGTTTTCTTTATTTCCAGCAGATTCTGATAGTAATTAACTGCTGTAATGTTATCTTACCTTAGCTGGGTGTGTAAAGTGCCTTGTTGTTTATAGAAGAGAATTCAACTGGCTTCCCAATGTATTTTATAGCTAATCCTCCTGGGTAAGTATTTCCCATGCCAGTTTAGGTGACTGTTCATAACAGCTAGAAACATGGAGCACACCACACAATTCAGAGGTTCCTCTAAAGGTTGGAAAGCATATTTTCCAGACAACTCAGATCTTCTCTGCTACTCCCAAGTTTCTAAACTGATGTGAAAGTCTTCTCAGTAGCTTAGCAGGTCTGAGAATGTCTCTCAGCAATCCTCACTACTTATAAATGCTTAGGGAGAAAAGTGTCTGGTGAACTTGGTCAGTTTCAGGGACTTCCTGAATCTTTTACAATGTTCAATTTATGAGTTTGATTACCTTCCCTGAAGATGGATGGTTCATCTCTCTCTAGATTAGAATATCTTGTTACTTAAGATCCTTCCTCCAGATGGAAAGTTTTTTCTTAAAAGTAATTCTACACAACAAAGACAAAGTGAAACACTTGATGCTAACTTTGCTAGGTGTATTACTATGAAGACCCTCTGCTACATCCTCTATCCTGAGGATATTTGACACTTCACTGCTCAGCATCCATGTATTCACCATCTAGTAGCTAACCCTAATACTTTCATTTAGGAGTCCCAAATTGTTATCATCTTAGTGCTCATGGCTTCATGAAGATCTGATTCATTGGGTTGTTCAATTCTAGCTAAGTTATACTTCTTCCTATTGATTTATTTCCAGTCTCATGTGTGGCAATATACTTTTCTTATTTTTATTTCTTATTTTTCACTTTGCATGTCTCACCTGCATCAATAACTGTATACCACATGCATACATATGCCCATGGGGATGAGAAGAAAATATTGTATCATGTGAGTGCTAGGAATTGAATCATTGATCCTCCAGAAGAGCAGCAAGTCCTTTTAACTGCAGACCTATTTCTCCAGCTCCTGTTACATTTTTCTGAAAATATACTTTGCTTTAAATGAGACTGAACTTTTTCCAGACCTTGCACCAAGTTAATATTATGCCTTGCAATCACCTAAGACACTGTCTTAATCAGAGTCCCATTGTTGTGGTTAAACACCATGATCAAAAGCAATTTGGAGAGGACAGGAAACATGTCACTATATACTTCCAGGTAGTATCCCATTGCTGAGGAAAGTTAGAGCATGAACTCAAGGAAGACAGGAAGTGAAGCAGAGGCCATGAAAGATTGCTGCTTACTGTCTAGTCCATTGCTGCTTACTCAGCCTGATTTCTTATAGTACTCAATACCACCAGCACAGGGGTGGCAATGTCCACAGTGAGCTACTCTCCCATATCAGTCATTTAACAGGAAAATGCCTCACAGATCTGCCCACTGGCTAACCTAGTCAGAGAATTTTCTCAAATAAAGTTCCCTCTTCCCAAATGACTCTAGATTGTGTCAAGTTGATGTAAAACTTGTCAACACAACTGTGTAAATAACCTGTATCCTACTGGGTGCTCAGCCTGTTTACATTTAACCAACATTTAAATAGACAATGTAACTAGCTTTTCTGTGGCTTGAATTCCTCATGCAAGCATCTTTTATAACCTAAGATAAATGCAAAGCTTTAATTTTACATTATACACTCTTCCATGGCTCTGACTCAGAATAATGCATGTGCATGTGTTACAATAATCATTTGCTAAAAGCAGCTAGCAGGTTGAAAATAACTGCAAATAAAACAAATGCCACATAGATATTAGAAAATGTGGATTTATGTTGATAATATCCATTTGTAGTTTTGAGTACTATTCCAAGTCAATTATAGTCAGTAATGTCTTTATTGTAAATCTACATTAAATATTTGTGAGTATTTCTTGTTTTTCACCTATTCAATGTTTTCTGTGCAATTCAATAAACACAGAACAAACTCTTTGTTAGGGATAGGAACAACACATAGGAAACAAAATCAGACTGATCAGGTCTACACAACAGATAGACTACAGACTGTCTAGTAACCAGAGACTACAGACAGACAGACAGGAGCCAGGGGGGGAAATTGAAAAATTCAAATTTAGACTTGCTCTTGGTCAAGTAACATCATGGAAAGTTTCTGTTTTCATTTCATAATGTGATATTGATGAATTATAATGCCTTCTGTGAGGTTTAGAATAAACTGGCACAAGGGTGAGGCCCAGAATTTTTGTTGAAGAATGTGAATCTCCACATTCTTACTGTGGGACATGTGGTCATAGATTCTAGTATCTCCTGGGAACAAGGAAAATGAGGCCTGGCACTGTTGCATGTGTTTTGCCACAGAGAACAGAACACTCCCAGGAATTACCAGGAAGACAGAGAAAAGCAGACAGTAAGGCTTGGATTACATTGCTATAGTGTTTGAAGCAAACCATTCTGGAGCACTGGACATTCCCTGGTCCTGTGCATTCCCCACCACATTCCCACAGATTATTCCATTAATGAACAACTAAATCTATTTTCTGTGTGAATCTGTGTAACTTGCATCTTTAAGGTTCTTTAGAGTTTCTTAACTATGAAGACAGGGACTTGAAACATAATATCTATGAAAGAAAAGTAGAAGCTAAGCAATGCTCATACCTATGAAGAAAATGTAAACAACAAATTAGCTGCCTATTTTCCAGAAAATATTTCTTTAACAATTTTTTATATATTGTTTTTTTTATGTTGACAGCCACAATCCTTCCTTTCTTTTTTTTTTGTGTTTTATCTTATTTATTATTTACTTGAAAATGAACACATAAATAATCATACATATGAATGGGGCTAAGTGTGATTCTTTTTTTAATAAATAATTTTTTCTTTATTATTATGTGTTTTAAATTTTATACATCAGCCATGGGTTCCCCTGTCCTCCCGCCTCCTGCCTCCACCCTCACCTTTCCCCCAGCCCCTCCCCTCCATTCCCATGTCCTCCAGGATCAAGGCACCCCTGGGGATTCATTTAAACCTGGTGGATTCAGTACAGGCAGGTCCTGTCACCTCCTTCCATACTGAGCAAAGCCTAGATGCCCTTCAACTGAAGAATGGATAAAGAAAATGTGGTACATATACACAATGGAGTACTACTCAGCAGAGAAAAACAATGGCATCATGAGGTTTGCAGGCAAATGGATGGATCTAGAAAAAATCATCCTGAGTGAGGTAATCCAGACTCAGAAGGACAAACACGGTATGCACTCACTCATAGGAGGATACTAGATGTAAAACAAAGATGACTAGACTGTATATTGTTTTAATAAACCAGATTGGTAAACTCCTAGGAAAATCTGTCTCCTAAGTGAGAGAGGCAGTGGGGGAGCTATAGAATTAATGAGCCTTGTCATAATCTGTAGCCATTTAGCCAGGTTTCTCTGGTCCCCCGTCCCCCCGCAACCCACAGTCCCTCAGCAGCTTATAAAATAATCATTCAGAGGCTCACATTAATTAACAGATGTATCACCTATGGCAAGTTTCTTGCTAGCTAGTTTTTATAACTTAAAACCCATTTCTAGTAATCTGTAAGCAGCCACATGGCCATGGTATTTCCGGTCTGCTGGCATCTTGCTGCTCCTTTGGCAGCAGCAAACATCTCTCTTCTCTCTCCTTTCTTCTCTCTGTGTACATGCGTGGATTTCCCACCTGCCTCTAAGCTGCCTTGCTATAAGTCAACGCAGCTGTATTTATCAACCAATCATAGCAACACATATTCACAGCATACAGAAAGACATCCCAAAGCACTTCCTGTTTTTTATCTAATCAAAAAGGAAGGTTTTAACCTTAACATAATAAAATTACATTTCATAGAACAGTTATTAAGTAGGGATTACAGTTATAGTATCTAATCTATTTGTATTTGATAAAATTAAAGAAAATATTCTATCTATCCTATATTTGAACATATAAGGTTTTATATCTAATTTATCTTTTACCATAACCAATGAAAATTTTAACTATTTAGTCTTCAACTCCATCAAAGTCCCCAGAAATATATAATATTACCAAAGTAAACAGGAGGTGCTTCGTCAACAACTTCAAAAATTCTGGGAATGACAGAGAAAACTGGCTGCTTGGACAGTCACCCAAAGTTCCTCTGCAATGTTGGGACATCCATCTTCAGCCTGAAGGTCTAGTGTCTCTTAATCGCTTCCTCCTATGTCCTGCAGAATGTCTGGCAGTTTCCTCTGTGAAGTAGGAACCTGAAGAACCATCTGACCTTCTTTTGGTGAAATTCAGTAGTCATTTACCTAAGGGTCCTGTATGTCCAGTTTATACAACATATTAACAAGCAGTCAAGGAATAAACAGTTTCTTTCCCAAATGGCTAACTTTTGCAATAAAGTTTACTTAAACTCCCTATGGAGTTTCTTTGATGTCCATCATCTTCTTTGAAGTAATTGGCATTGTTAGGAGCAGACATGTCTCACTGTCCAGAAAAGTCTAAGCTCTTAAAATCATCTTAAATGCCATATTCTATAGGTCTTTGAGTCTTTGAAGATTACCTATCCATTTGAAGTATATCTCTGCATATCTAGAAAACCTTGTTAACATGACCATAAGGTTCACTATTACAGATGACTATTAATTTGTATTTTAATTATATATTACATTTTAAATGAGCTGTATAAGTATAATACCATAAGCAAGAGTAGAAATATACATACAGTATAACAAAATTAACTAAATTTTTATCAATATACTAAAATCCATATCAATGTAAAACATTTCAAATAAGTTGTTGATCTTTAAAAGTAGATTCAATGATCTATCCTTTCATCCTACCATATCTATATTCTATTTCTCCTTTAGAAAGAGATTGCATCAACCCCCTTTAAATAAAAATAAACATTTATAAACAATATTTTGGGAATTTGTGTATAGTTTCTATTACTGCTTCCTCCCTCCTGGTTGGGGGTACTAGCAATATTATGGGGATTCTGAAAAAAATTAAGATTTAGAGTTAAATCTTGACTGTAGTAGTCTATGAGGCTTAACTGAGCTTTCAAGAGGTCAAACTTGATTGAGCCATATTAGCCTGGAAGCAATCCATAGGCTCTCATTTTCTGTGGAAACAAAAGCAGAACCTCTTTTCCAAAGCAATGTACAGACACAAATTTTGAAGTCAAGATACCTTTAAAATATGCATACTGAGTAGCTTTTACAATCAAATGTCTCTCTCCAGTGAAAAATTCCAAAGACAAAATAATCCTGACTCTCTATGTAATTTCCATCTTTATGTGGCTTAACTTTTACATTACTTTTACTGTCTCTTCAAAGACTTTTTAAAAAAAAACTATTTTATATGACTGCATATACTCCTTTTCCTCTCTCTTCTAAGGCTATGTACATTTTTACACACATTGTAAACCATTTAGAGGTTTATTCCATCAGAATCTGTCTTATTATAAATCTATAATCCTTTTCTGATCATTACATACTGCAGCATGGCTAAGATTAAAGCAGTAGTCCTGGCTGCTGACTCTGCCCTCTTCAGCTTCCCAACATGACAGAGGTACCCAGAAGAGTAATGCTTACCCTGCCTACTCTGGGGTCCATGCTGCCTTAAGTAGTGTGCAGCTGGCCCATAAACCCTTTCTATCTGTCTTAGTAAAAGCTAAATCCATCATGCAGCATGATGAGCAGCTTGGAGACAGCTCTGTGTACTGATACAGCAATCTGAATGCTGTGGTATCTCTGTACCATGGCTGAAGCTGTTTTTTGCTCCATTTTAGAATCTCTTATTAAGTTCTCTTAAGTTTTAGGTAGAAACTTTTGCCCCACCTTTGGTGCCACTAATTATGGTCAATCCATCCATGTGAGTCTATTAAATGGGTAATATAATTTATTAAGATATAAATTGAGAGCTGGGCAGAGGTGGCTCACAACTTTAATCCCAGCACTCAGGAGGCAGAAGCAGGCAGATCTCTGTGAGTTCGAGGCCCGCCTGGGCTACAGAGTGAGTCCTAGGAAAGGCATAAAGCTACACAGAAAAACTCTGACTTGAAAAATAAAAGATATAAATTGAGGAAATACATTCATGAATACAGAACAGAGTAGACAGCTGAAGTTGTCCTCTGATCTGACCAGAAGTGAATCCACCTCGCAGGCAGGAGTGTGGAAAAAGGACATAAGATCCTTCTCCAATTCCTTATAAGAAGTCGCACGCAACTACAGGAAGCACAACTTCCTCTGGGCCATACACCCACACCCCATTGTGAGTATGGGGGTTTCATTAGGGCATTAGCAACTCATGTCTTCAACTGTACAGTGAACATACTAATGCCTCTCATCAACATTTTTGTAAAGCCAGTGTATAAGAATGTCCAATGGTTCAGAACATTGTGATGTTCTACTTACTAACAGACTTGTGTTTTTCAAATTATTTTTATCTGTTATGGGCATGCACACATAATCCTGGGGGAGGCACACATGCTGGGATATGTGTTCCATGTCTCACATATGGAGCTTAGAGAACAACTTGATGGAGTCAGTTCTCTCCCTCCTTTATGCATGTTCCCAGGATCTAGATCAGCTTGTCAGATTTTCATGACACGCACCTTTACCCACTAAGCCATCTCTCCTGCTCAATTATTATGATTTTCCTAAACTAAAAAAATAGATAAAAAGATCTGCTCATCTGTTCCAATGAGTAATCAATTGTCAGTTGTCTGAGGTGAATGACTACAAGCTATGTTTATTCTATTTTAGTTTTTGCTGTTTCCTTTTCTATATTTTCTTCCTCTTTTTGAATATAGCATGCTTGACCTAGATCCTATGCCTCATGTATGCTCACTAGTCCTTGTGGCCACTGCCTGTGGCCTCTACTTTCTAGCCAAGACCCATGGTTTTATTCTCGGGGTTCACTTTGTTCTTAGATTGCACAACTTCACCAGGCTACTGCTGGCCAAAGGCTACTTTCTTTTTCTAGGTCAGTAGAGTTACCTAATGGTCATGGGTGATGTTGGGATCATTGTCTTTTCTTCTCATGGAAATATCACCATTTCAGGTCACTTTTCAGCTGCTGGGACTTGTTTCCAGATTACTTGGTCTGTCCTTCCTCCATAAACTTGTGGATTAATTTCTTCCACAGCATTAAGTAAAGCCCACAGTATAGTTTCCTCTAAGCCTCTACTCAGTTTCAACTTGGGAAATGGCAATGTGCAATTTTAGCAAAAGATGCTTGTCTTAGTCTTAGTCCACAAAGCAGATCTAGGAAATATCTATTTGTGTGTGTTATATATATTAAAGGTGTCTCTTCTAATATAGTTGTATATGGCTATAAAGTAGTGGGTGTTGTAGTTGGAGAGCTTTTCTCCAGGTTCCACCAAGCTCCTGTGGTCCCACAACCCACGTATAAAATAATCATGCAGACACTTATATTATTTAAACTGTTTGGCCATTAGCTCAGGCCTACCATTATCTAGCTCTTACTCTTAAATTAACCCATTTCTGTTAGTCTATACTTTGCCACGTGGCTTGTGGCTTACCAGTGTCTTTACATGTTGTTTTTCATGGTGGTGGCTGGCAGTGTCTCTTCCCACCCAGCCTTCCACCTCCCAGAATTCTTTTCTCTCTTGTCCCGCCTATACTTCCTGCCTGGCCACTGGCCAATCAGAACTTTATTTACACAGAGTGATATCCACAGCAGGGTGCAAATATGGTCCATTTTATTTTTCATGCAATAAATATATATTTAATGCTTTGTTATAAATTCCCAGTAGTATAAAGCATACCTCTTTTAATAGCCCATTTTATTACTTTTAAAGATGCCAAGGTTATCTTTTTTATTATATATAGTTGATAAGTTTATTTTGCAATTGAAAGAAATAGTTTCTAACTAGAATATGCCTGTTCAACAAAACAAAGTGTGAGTAATGAGAAAGAACAGGCCTCAGATAAAAGTAGGGTAATTCAGAAGACCATGTTTCTGTTTTATAGTCTTTCTGTCTGTGATACAGCATTTAACTTGTAACCTTCTACACTCACCATGTGCACACTTCTGTGATACAGGAACTGTGAGATGGGTCTAGTTTGCTGGCTATATAATAATAAGTATGAACATAACATCTGAATAGGATGAGCTTCATATGAATGAGTCGTATAATTTAACTCCCAGTCACCATTCATTTGTTATATCCTTGAGCAAATCATTTAATATTTCTATGCTTCACTCTTCCAATGAAATAGGATAATACTTACCCTTGTCACAGACATTTTTAATAAAAGCAGAGAAAACAAAAGAAAATTAAAATTGTTGTATGCTAGGGCCTTTGAAAAACAATTCCTGGTCAGTGATTTTCAAACAAGGAAAATCTACCCTTGTCATCTTTATATGTGATCCTACATTGTTCATTTCAAGGGAGAGAGACAGACACATAACTCTAGCTGGGAGCTCAGACTAATATAGTAATAACAGTATCAATCAAGTACTTACTGCATGTCCAACACTGTTCTAAGTGCTTTACATATATTACCATATTAATCCTCACATTAGCAATGTGAGGCAGGTCCTCTTGTTAGACCACTAGGTTAAATAATAGGCCCTGGCTTATTTGAGTGACACAGGGTAGAGCCATGTTGAACACTACTAGTCATTTCCATAAACCTGGCCCCTAGCCTTCTCCTGAGAGGCCTCTATGATTACTGTCCTAGAATATTTTCAAGGATCTGTGATGACCTGGTGTTAACACCTTTGTATTGGGAAGATAAGCAAGATACACAGATTTGCATCAAATGTGGCAATGTTGGAAGAAATTGGTTTCTTTTTTTTTTTTTGGTTTTTTGAGACAGGGTTTCCCTATATAGCTTTGTGCCTTTCGTGGAACTCACTTGGTAGCCCAGGCTGGCCTCGAATTCATAGAGATCCACCTGCCTCTGCCTCCCGAGTGCTGGGATTACAGGTGTGTGCCACCACCACCACTGCCTGGCTGAAATTGGTTTCTTTTTTAAACCTGAAGCTTGTTATTTGGCATGACCTATGAACAGAGCAGCCACTTAGCTACTCTGTGCATGACTATTGAGGATGTACTATGTTCCTAGTCCTGTTCATTGGTAAAAATGGGAATACGTGTCTTCAAAACAAGTCCTTTGAAATAAACTATGAGATAGAGAACATTTAGGATTCAGTAGGGAGGCATAAGAGCAAATTACACAGATAATAAACACAACACACAGATGGAGCAGTATCTACTCTTATTGCAGATACTAAGAATTGTTATCATAAAGACAGAAGAACTTGTTCCTGAACCTTGGGGAGAAAAGAGAATGGCACTAGAGAAGCTATTTGATAGAAAGCCACCAGTCTTAGTTTGAAGCAGAGTCCTGTTGCATTCAAAAGAGTGGTATGAGTGAAACATCTTGTACCCACATGAGTGATTCTAAGAGACAGCAGACACAGAGCCTCTGCTACAGCAAAACTGACCACTGTAACTTCATATATACTACAAAAAAAATGTATGCTTTTATTTCCACAGAAAAAGGATAATCAAATAAATAAAAACAATGAGCTCACTGGACATTAAATATAATAGAAAACCTGAAACTGTATATAAAAATAGATTGATTATTCTATAAATAAAGAAATGAAATGTTTTCCCCAATTAAGAAGTACATGTTTTTAAAAGTTGTAATAACTGGCTTTGAGAAGAGATATAGGGAAACTTAAATTATTTCATTCAATAATAATTGCTGAGTTACTGTGTCCTGTACACTTTTTGAGGCACTGTGAATACAGTTATTCAACAAGTATGGATGGAGCAGCCACTGTACATAAGGATGTGTGCTGGAAACTTGAGAGTCCTGGGGACTCAGAAAAACTGCTTGCTGTCCATGAGGAGGCTGCATGCCAGTGGAAGGTAATCACTGAAAATGATCCTATAACACAGTGTGTATATATATATAAGTTAAGATTTCTGTAAAGCAGTTATTGGATACTACAAGATTTAATATGTGAAGAAACCTAGTCAACACAAGAGAAGCCTTCTTTGAAAATTAGTATTTAATGTTTGTTTTCAAAAATGCATAGAAATTTATAAGGTGACAAGGAGGGAAATTCTTCCTAAGAGAAACCACAACATGGAACAATAACAGCAGCCCAACTATGAGATGAGGAGAAAGGGGATGAGGTGCAGAAAACAAAAGGCACACACCATAAGGTGCTCAGATGAGAAGGGAACAGCATAGAGAGAGCCATGGGTAGACATGAAGAGAATGCAAGTATTTTCTGAGAAGAAGGACAAAAGAATGCTGAAAAAAAATCCACAGTAGACTGTTCCCTTAGAGAAGCAATGTCCTCATAGGGCAAACAGGTATTCTCAAATGTAATCAGGGAAGCCCACACTGACATAAATACTTCATTGAGAAAATGGGCTGCATATTTATATCCACACACTTTTGTATTCCATAGAAATTCCTGAGTGTGTAAAGGTTTGTTGATATTATGGAAATTAGTTCACATTAATGTCCATTAAAAAGATAAAACTAATAGAATATTGTTTAACCATATACTGAAATATCAAACTATCATTTTAAAGAATGAAATGAACCTGAATTAACTACTCTATAAAGATGTTTTGAAAGTGAAATATTAATGTTCATAGTTGTAGATATTGTTATATATTGACTCTCTTAATACACAAGTATACACACACATATCAGGCCCTGTGGTTACTGCTTCAGTCTCTGTGAGCCCATATGAGCCGTGCTTAGTTGATTAAGTGGGCTGTATTTTCTTGGCATTCTTCATCCCCTCTGACTCCTACCATCTTTCTTCCCTCTCTTCCATAGGGTTCCCTGAGCTCTGAGGGAAGGGACCTGATGAAGGCCTCCAATACAGATTCTTTATGCATGATGTTTGGCTGTGGGTCTTTGTATCTGCTCCCATCTGCTGCAAGAGAAAGCCTCTCTGATGACTAGAGGACAAGGCTCCAACTTATGAACATAACAGAATAGCATAAGAAATTACTTTTGGTTTTTTATTTGTTTGTATATTTATTTGTTTATTTATTTTTGCCAGCCCTCTTTGGTTCTACTTTTGGTCTCTGGGCTACCTAGTCTCCCATTCATGGTCATCCAGGCTGGCAGTGTAGGGTATTGACTCCCTCTCTCAAGTTAAACCAGCTATTGATTGGCCACTCTTACAACCATGCTGTTTCAGGGAGGACTGAGGAAGTACTGTGGAAATATAGGCTGGAGGAGTCCTTTAGTTTTCGGAGTTTATAGGTTTCTCTCTGGGAGCTTGGAAAACAAGAATGCTAAGAGCAGTGCACGTAATGTAGGTCTGCTTCTGTTCCATTCTATGGTGTTGGTTGCTCCAAGATGGAAGTGTCATTATTGCACCACTGGTGATATCCTTCCAGGCTACCCACTGTGATTTACACGCTTTATGGCTAGACAGGATTTCTGACTGTATTTTTCCCATGGCAGCTTGCATAGCACCTTCTAATATTATGCCAGCTAGTCCTCGGGCTTTCAAGTCAGTTCCATCTCAGTTCCTCCACATACTATGTCTGAAGTGTGTGGTGTCTTTAGAAACACTAAGAGCAATTACTAGGCCATGTGACAGACTCAAGCTTACCTGGGTAGAGAATAAATATAATTTCTATCATTTCACATCATGTATAATTCATCTATCATTACTTATTATTAATTCATTGTGGAATATTGGCATTTAGTAAATGTTTTATTTATACTAAACTCTGATAATGGTTAATACTGGTTGTCAATTTGATAGGATCTAACATTTTAGGTTTAAGCCTATGAGAGTTATATAGCTTAAATTATTTTCTGATAGTGCTTCTGGGAGATTATTAGATTGAGTTAATTGAAGTGGAATGATCCATCTTTACCATGAGTAGCACTGTCCTTGGGCTAGGGTCCTGAGATGAAAAGACTTTATCAGTAGTATTCATTACCCTGCTTCCTGACTGTAGAGACAATGACCAAATATGACCAGTTACCTTGAACTTCTTACCATCATGATTTTATTGCCATGATGGACTGAACCTTATGAACAGAAGCAAAGTTGAAACCTTCCTCTCTTAAGTTTGTTTCTTGTTGGACATTTTGTCACAAAAAAAGAGAGAAAAGTCATTGATAATTGATATTTAACTACTGGCAAGAATTTCTAGTAACCATTACAAGTTGCTAGGCCTCAGAAAAATGATGACTTATTATAAGCACCTAATAACTAACTCCTATATCCTAATATCATTATGAAGCTTCCTTATGACCCTTCAGACTCAGGAAATGAACCTAGAAAACAAGGCAAATTAACTCACTTACAAATACATCAGATTGACCACATGAAGGGAACATTGGAAGTGATTACTAAGCAAAGTAATCTTAGCAGTAACATAGAAATAGCATTTCTCCAGAAACTTCTCATGATTCCTGTAAGTGACTGTCACAGCCCACTAGGAGCTCATCAAGGGTCCCTAATGTCCATTACAATCATCTGAAATGCTCTCAACTGAAGCCAGCAAACCATCATTTAATTATGTAGGACTTCTGATTGCTCATCACTAGCCTTGTCCTCACTCAGCTTTGCACTCCCTATGTGGCCTCTCTACAGAGAACCCCCATTAATCTGAATAGTGGCAAGGAAGATGTGAGTATTTACAATGAGAGGGAATATTAGTCAGAATTTCAAAAGATTTAGACAGTGAGCAGACATTTTCTTTTCTTTTTTTTTAATAAATATTTTTTTTTCTTTATTATTATGTGCTTTAAATTTTATACATTGGCCATGAGTTCCCCTGTCCTCCCCCATCCTGTCCCCACCCCCGCCTTCCCCCCAACCCCTCCCCTCTATTCCCATGTTCTCCAGGATCAAGGCACCCCTGGGGATTCATTTAAACCTGGTAGATTCAGTACAGGCAGGTCCTGTCACCTCCTTCCAGGCTGAGCAAAGTGTCCCTGTGTAAGCCCAAGGTTTCAAACAGCCAGCTCATGCACAAAGGACAGGTCCTGGTCCCACAGACTGCATGCCTCCCAAACAGTTCAAGCTATTCAATTGTCTCACTTATCCAGAGGGCCTGATCCAGCTGGGGGCTCCACAGCCTTTGGTTCATAATTCATGTGCTTCCATTCGATTGGCTATTTGTCCCTGTGCTTTTTGCAATCTTGGATTCAACAATTCACGCTCTTGCAGACCCTCCTCCTTCTAGACAGTTGGACACCTGGAGCTCCACCAGGGGCCTGGCTGAGGATCTCTGCATCCACTTCCATCAGTTATTGGATGAGAGTTCCAAGATGACTGTTAGGGTGTTTGAACACCAGACTAGGTCAGATCAGGCTTTCTCTGGACCATTGCCAGCAGACTACATAGGATATATCATTGTGGATTTGTGGGGACCTCTCGAGCACTCTGTCTATTCCTGGTCTCATGTGTTCTTTTATCATGGTCTGTTATTCCTCATTCTCCCTTTCTGTTCTTGATCCAGCTGGGATCTCCTGATCCCCTAAGCTTTCTTTCCCTCAAATCTTGCCCTTCATTACTCCCACTGTCATCCAGGTTGTTCATGTAGATCTCATCCATTTCTCTGTTATTTTCTTGAAAAGTACCAAAATGCTGCCCCATGAACCAACTGCTTATCTAATTTTAAATTTCTAAAAACTTGAGATTTTAAATTTCTAAATTCTAAAAAAATTCATGCTAATACATTTCAGAAGGAAGAAACTTATAAAAAATACTTTTGTATCTTCAGGTTTAAAGGTGATATCCCATTGACCACTGATTAAATGAGACTGATGCACTTTGAAACTAACTTATTCATCTTCCTCACATAGAATGAGAACTTATTACAGAACATTTCCACAGGAAATATATGTCAGTTTTTTACCTGAACGTTAGTAGCTTTACTGTGGGGCAAGAGTATAAAATATTATTTCAAGTTAACCATGCATTGTGTAATTTCAGAATCTCTGAACATACCAAATGAAAGCCACCTATCTAAAATTTGTTCACTGGTTTTTCTACTCCAGCTCATTGAAATTAACAAGCAGACATGCCTAGAAGTACATCTAGGGTGCAAATGTTAAAGGTCCTGTATTCTATCCTCAGTACCAAACACATGGAGAAAAACAGAACACAAAAATCATAAAGTCATTTTTTATCAAATAGCTGTCTCCCATTGCCTCAGCATGTTATTTAGTCAATGAAATCATTGATTAGATGATCTATAATAGAATTCATGTACCTCCGTCTATAATACAATTTATAATGGGAAGGCCAATTAATATAGCATTTCAGAGGAATACATTGCTTAAATGTTCTAGTACAGTTTCATTACAAGTCACTGACAATTATTAAACAATATCCAGACTTGCAGCAAGTTCAAGTTCTAATAGATGTCTTATCCACACACAGGAACAAAGTTCTACTTTATGTGACTGCACTCATTTTTCTGTGACTACTACATCTGGATCCAGGAATGTGTTCTCTCATTTTAAAAGTGTTGTAGATATACCACATTTTCTTCATCCATTTCAGTTGATGGGCATCTAGGTTGTTTCCAGGTTTTGGTTATCACAAGTAATGCTGCTATGAACATAGTTTATCAAATGTTCTTGTGGTATGATTCAGCATCCCTTGGGTATATGACCAAGAGTGATTTCATTAGGTGATGAGGTAGATTGTTTCTTAATTTTCTGAGAACTCACCACACTAATTTCCAAAGTGGCTGTACAAGTTTGCATTCCCACCAACAGTGAACGAGTGTTCCCCTTGCTCTACATCTTCCCCAACAAAACTGTCATCAGTGGTTTTTTTTTTTTTATCTTAGCCATTCTGACCAGTTTAAGATGGTATCTCAGAGTAATTTTGATTTGCATTTCCCTGATAACTAAGGATGTTGAGCAATTCCTTAAATGTCTTTTGGCCATTTGAGATTCTTTTGTTTAGAATTCTCTTTTTATCTCTGTAGCCCATTTTTAATTGGATTATTTGGTATTTTGATGTCTATTTCTTGAGTTTTTTTTATACATTTTGGAGATCAGCCTTCTGTCAGATGTGAGGTGGCTGAAGATCTTTTCAAATTCTGTAGGCTGCTGTTTTGGCTTATTTACCATGTCCTTTGCTTAAAGCAGCTCTCAATTTCAAGAGATCCCATTTATTAATTTTTGCTGAGTGTCTGTGCTACTAGTGTTGTATTTAGGAAATGGTCTCATTGCCAATGCATTCAAGTGTAGCTGAAGTTTTCTCCAGTCCTGCCAAGCCCCACAAGCCCCACAACCACTTCTAAAATAATCACTCAAATGCTTATATTAATTAAACTTCAGTAGTTTAATTAATTAGCTCAGGCCTACCACTGACTAGCTCTTACACTTAAACTCAGCCCATTTCTGTTGATCTATATGTCACCATGTATTCCATGGCTTTACCTGTTGCCTTTATATGCTGCTCCATGGATGGCATCTCCCATTCTGTTCCCAGAATTCTCTTCTCTGCTTGTTCTACCTATACTTCCTGCCTGGCTACTGGCCAATCAGCATTTTATTTATACAGAGCAATATCCACAGCATTCAAGGCTACTTCCCACTTTCTCTTCTATCAAGTTCAGTGTAGCTGGATTTATGTTGAGGTCTTTGATCCGCTTGGACGTGGGTTTTGTTCAGGGCAATAGATATAGATATAATTTAGTCTTTTACCTGTCACCATCTAGTAATGCCAGCATCATTTGTTGAAGATGTTTTCTTTTTTCAATTGTACAGTTTGGGCTTCTTTGTCAAAAATCAGGTGTTGATAGGTGTTTGGATTAATGTCAAGGTCTTCAATTCCATTTCATTGGTCCTCATGTCCATTTTTATGCCAATACCAAGCTGTTTTTACAACTATAGCCTCCAGAAGTTGCTTTGTTGTAAAAGATAGTTTTAGATATCCTAGGTTTTCTGTTTTTCCTTATGAAGCTGAGTATTGTTCTTTTGAGGTCTGTGAAGAATTGTGTTGGGATTTTGATGGGGAATGCATTGAATCTGTATATTGCTTTTGGTAAGATTGCCATTTTATTATGTTGGTTCTATCGATCATGAGCATGACAGATCTTTCCATTTTCTGATATCTTCTTCAATTTCATTCTTCAAGAACTTAAAGTTCCTGTCATACAGGTCTTTCACTTGTTTGGTTAGAGTTACCCCAAGGTATTTTATATTATTTGTGGCTATTAGAAAGGGTAATGTTTCTCTGATTCATTTCTTAGTCCATTTATCATTTATATATGGGAGGGCTACTGATTTATTTTATTTAATCTTGTATACTGCCACATTACTGAAAGTGTTTATCAGCTGTAGGAGTTCCCTGGTAGAATTTTTGGGATCACTTATGTATACTATCATATCATCTGCAAATAGTGAAATATGACCTTTTTTCCTTTCCAATTTGTATCCCCTTGACCTCCTTTTCTTTTTTATTACTCTAGCTAGATCTGTGAGTTCTATATTGAATAGATATGGGGAGAGTGGACAGCCTTATCTTGTTCCTGAAATAAAAATATTGTAGAATTATCCTTGGATTATACATAAAATTACTGGATGAAAGGAGCAACTATGAGAGACAGCTCTCAAGTGTTTTTCGTCTATTCAGGATGAATGAAAGCTCCAGGTGGAATTTTGTGAAACAGAAGACTATAATTAATGTATTGTGCTTCTTTCAAAGAAAACATGATCATGAAATATTCCATAATATTTTTGAAAATGTTGTTTGAGAGAATAAATAGAAATGAGATAGGAGGACTTAGCTGTCTATGCATGGTTTAAGAGATGAGACACTGACACTGGATCTGATAGGGTTGAGTTTGGTGTTGGATTTCTGCACTCAGTGCAGTTGTGTGTGATAGTCGTTCCTTTCAATGCTTTTGCATATCTACTGCATACCCTTTCTTAGCCACATCAAAGGCTAGATTCATCTTCAGCATCAGTGTCAGATCTTGCTGCAGCAAGAAAAACATCAGAAAATAGGTGGAATTTAAATATTTGTTCATACAGATGTGTGCAACATGTGCAACAAATATGGAATTCAGGAGAACAGTTGAAATATTTGAACAGGACTCAGATCACTAGAGCACAAAACAAAACATGCAAAATATTAAGTATGACAAGCTATTAGATTTAAAATAAAGCACAAAAGCTAAAATAAGGCCTCAAATTCAGAAAAAAATCATAAACAATGGCCTTACTCTACATGGGTTTTTTTTTTTTTTCATTTTTAAAAGGTTCTTAAAATGTTAACCATTTATTTATAAGTGTGTAGGGAGGTGTGGGATGTATATGTGAGTGTATGTACATTTGTGTGAATACACGTGCCAAATGTGTGGAGATCAGAGTACAACGTGTGTCAGTTCTCTCCTTTCCTCATGTGATTCCCAGGGCTAGAACTCAGGTAATTGCGGTTGGAGGCAAATACCTTTACCTACTGAGCCATCTCCATGGCCCAAATCTCTTTTCAAAGTCCCCTGAATATTCACTGAGATATAGCATTATTTCAGTGAAAGAAATAGCTGTGTGAGCCCAACATTTATGTTAAAAGTCTTCAAGTCCTTGGGGGAATTATATCGATACCCAGGCCCTTTTCCTAGATTTCAAAAGGCATACTTTGCAAACAGTTATTTGCTGCTAAGAATGGGAAAATTTGCACTCTGGTACTGTGGGGAAAGTGATATATTCTGATGATATAGATTATTATTTATTTACATATAGTTTTATGTTTAAATTTTATAACAAAGTTTAAGAAATATTCTGAATGTGGGCAAAAGTAAAAATAAGTATGTTAGATAGTTTGAAGCTTAAATCAAATGCTAAAGGTCTTTATGAATAGTTGATGACTATAAAGATAGAAAGTATTAATAGAGACAATATATAATGAAGCCATAAAAATTGAGGTTCTCCCCGAGACTGGATAACACATAGACTTGTGGCAAAATGAAGCACTGCTGGTCTTAAACTAATTGTCAATAAAATGACTCCTAATGCTATTCTGCTATATTCATAGATGAGTGCCATATTCAGTCATCACCAGAAAAGTCTGCAGCAAATGGAAACAAGTACAGAGAATCACAGCCAGATATTGCACAGAGAGAAAACCCTTAGAACACACAGCTCTAAATGGGATTTCTGCATCAAATTCCTCCCCTCAGACCTCAGGGAATCTGTGACACAGAAGGCAGAATGGGTGTAACAGCCAGTGGGGACAGTGGACAGTAGGAAAATGAGGCCCTCTGAATTACCTGAGCAAGTCTCATATGAACTCACAGAGACTGGAGCAGCATGCACAAAGCCAACGAGGTCTGCACCAGGTCCTCTCTAATATAGCTTTCACCGTAGTATTTTTATGTGTCTTCTGAGTGTGCAAACGAGTGGGTCTATGACTCTCATGCCTGCTCTTGGGGCTCTTTTCCTTTAGTTTAATCGCCTTGTCCAGCCTCAGCATAGTGGTTTTTGTTTTATCTTATTATATTTTATTTTGTTGTGTTTGGTTGTTATCTCTTAGAAATCTGTTCATTTCTAATGAGGGACAAAAAGGAGGTGGATCTGCAAGAAAGGGGAGATGAGGAGGAACTTGGCGGAGCAGAGGGAAGGAAAATTGTAATCAGGTTATAATGTATGAGAAAAAAATCTATTTTCAATAAAAGAAATTAAAGTTCTTGCTGTAAACTATAGTAACTCTTGAAATAATGAGCCAATGAATTGATAATAAAAACTATGTATCCTGAAACTTTCCAGCTTGAGTTCTGTTCATAGAATTATAGCTCCCAACACTGTGTTCACCTTATGCAGGATCTCTGGAGCAAAGGAGTCTATCAAACACATGAACGGCAGAATATGCAATAGCAAATAGCACTTTCTTTTGAACAACCATGTTGAATATATGTTTTCTTAGCATTTAAAATAAACTTTAAAAAAAACCAACAACATTGAAAATGTACTACCCTCATTGGAAAGGTTGTATGAGGAGATCAGATGAAATATGGAATTCATGGTAATCCCAATATTTCTAGAAACAAACTCCTACTTGAAATGAATAATAAACATGGTATGAAAAAAGTCAAAAGTCATCTCATAAATCAAGATGTGCTATGCAATGATTTATCCCCATACCTTTCAGGACTAGTTAAATCTGGGAAATATAGAGTTAGTGTGTTCTTTCTCCCTTTTCTATGGTTTTTATTTCTTGTACCCAACTGCTTTTCTACTTACAAGACAGCAAGCATTTAATTTTTAACAAATCTACCTAATTGTTTCTTGCTTCCAGAACACGAAAGAATCAGAAAAGCTTTAAAAGTTATGGAAAGAAGCCAAGAAGCAGCAGCCAATAAGGAGGGGGCCACTCATGTTCTTGTTTGATTTACTTAGTGTAATTTAAGACACAAATGATTTTACATGGTACTATTAGGTGAAAGGTATAAGTATGACAGACAGTAACATATAAATTTGGAAAACAATGATGTCAGTAATGCCTGGAGAAAATAGTGAGGCTTAAGCTATTGTTTTCAAATAGCAATGTATCCACACTATTATATGCATAATCTATCCATCATCTACCCACACATCCATAATCTATCTATCATCTGTCTGTCAGTCCTCCTAGAGTTGGTGCATTTTAGGCTGATGTTAAACTCACTATATACTTGAGGATGACCTTGAACTTCTGCTCCTCCTATCCCAATCTCCTGGGTGCTAGGATTATAAGCATTCACTGCCATACTTGGTTTATGGAGTGTTAGGGACGAAATCCAAAGCTTGCTGCCTGCTACACCAGCACTGTACCAACTGAGCTATGTCCACATTCCTCACTAATCCTTTTTTTTACTAACAGCTTTTCTCTTTCTAATTTGCAGACATAATATTAGGCAATATACTACCTTATTTAAGAGCATCATGTTAAGAATGTTTGATGTTCCCTTATATAGGTTTTTTTTTTTTTTTTAAATCCAGGATACTTAACAACTTTCAGTTCATTTAATTCAAGTGAATTGCTATTTACTTTAGATTTGTACTGTGTGACATCAGGTTGTCTGGTCAATAACTATGTTTATTATGTAGAATACCTTTTTGACATTCAGAAGAAGTCCAGTGCAGTCACAAGAATGAACTACCAATAAATCCAGAAAAAAGCTTCTATAATCACCAACAGCTTTGCATTCCAGTATCTGGCCTGTCTCCCACCTCTGTGTTTCTCCATTTCCAAAGTCTGGACCAGTATCCATCAGTTAATAGTCTCTATGTGTACATCATGCAAGATTAACTTGTAGTCAAAATAAAAATACTGACTTTTTTCTTTGTCATCATTGAGATCTAACCAGGCACTACACATGCTTGAGAAGCTGCTCTACAACTCAGCTATTTGGTACATTTGAAAAGACAAAGGTACATCACTTTTTAAAAGATGTTAAATTCTTTCAAAGTTTTTGTATCATGACTGACAAGAGGTATTCATATCTTTTCTCCTTCCAGAGAGCTGTAATATCCCATGGCTTTACAATTAAGAATCCTTGCTCTTGATGGCTTATCTGTGTGGTTGTCAATTGCTGCACATTGTATCGCATGTATTTACTCCTGGCAGGTCTCCCAGCCTTGTCGTTCTATAATGAGTGAAAACTTCCAAAAAAACAAAGAAAAAAAAAAGGCAGGGTGGACGGGGTGAGGTGAGGCAGAATTTGAGCCTGGACCATGAGTACTAAAAAGTAAATTACTTTACTTCCAAAACCCAAAGATAAAAAATTTGGTATAATTGCTAATAAATTTTTTTCTTTTTTAAAAATATTTGTGTTTTAATTTTACATATCAGCCATGGGTTCCCCTGTTCTCCCCATCCCGTACCCGCCCCTGCCTTCCCCCCAGCCCCTCCCCTCCATTCCCATCTCCTCCAGGGCCAAGACTACCCTGGGGATTCAGCTCAACCTGGTAGATTCAGTACAGGTAGGTCCAGTCCCCTCCTTCCAGGCTGAGCAAAGTGTCCCTGCATATGCCCCAGGCCCCAAACAGCCAGCTCATGCACTAAGGACAGGTCTGGGTCCCACTGCCTGGGTGCCTCCCAAACAGTTCAAGCTATTCAATTGGCTCACTTATCCAGAGGGCCTGATCCAGTTGGGGGCTCCACAGCTTTCGGTTCATAATTCATGTGTTTCCATTAGTTTGCTATTTGTCCCTGTGCTTTTTCCAATCTTGGTCTCAACAATTCACACTCTTACAGTCCCTCCTCTTTCTCACCAATTGGACTCCTGGAGCTCCTCCTGGGGCCTGGCTGAGGATCTCTGCATCCACTTCCATCAGTTATTGGATGAGAGTTCCACCACGACTGTTAGGGTGTTTGAACATCTGATCACCAGACAAGGTCAGTTCAGGCTTTCTCTCCACCATTGCCAGTAGTCTACAGTGGAGGTATCATTACGGATTTCTGGGGACCTCTCTAGCACTTTGCTTCTAATTTAATTATCACATTAAAATATTATCAACATTTTACTCAATCTTTGGTAAATATATATATTGAGCTGAGGATCAAATCCAGGGCCTTGCACTTGCTAGGCAAGTGCTCTACCACTGCTCTAAATTCCCAACCCCTATTTAATATATTTTTATCATATTCATTTTTCCTCTCAAATATTCTCACAGATGTATTTCCCCTTCCCTACCAACCTTTGAGATCTCTCTCTCCATCAAGTCCAATGTGTGCTGTATATATACTATTGGGTATGTTGATATGCAGCTGAGTATGTTCAACCTACCAGGATCACACCCTTAAAGAAAATTTTTCTCACTCTCCCAACAGCTATGAATTGCCAGTAGGTGCTCAACTAGGAGAGGAACTTCATGCCGTCCTACCCTCTATGTGCTGGGATTGTGTCTAGTTTGAGACTGTACCAATCTTGTGCATGCTGTCAGAACAGCAATGAGTTTGTAAGTGCCACTCTCTCCGGAAAACAGTTTCCTTGAAGTCACCCGCCACCTGGCTCTCACAATATTTCAGATCCCTCTCTGATTCTCCACACCTTGACTGGTGTGTGTGTGTCTCTGGGTTAATCACTATATACTACAAAAAGAAGATTCTCTGAAGGGAGCTGTGGGGTTTACTAATCTATTGATATGAGTGTTACTGTTTTCCTGGTCACCTGTCAGTATGCTTGCTATATGTATATTGGAAGGATATAACTATGTGGTAATTTTGCATCCTGCTACTTTGGTGACTCTGTTTACCAGCTGTAGGATTTAGTTCTAGTCTTTTTGAAGAACCACATTCTTTTGTAAATAGATGTTATACAAGTTTGCCTCCCACATCCCTATCAGAAGGTTTTTTTTATTTGTTATTTATTGTTATTCTTATCAGAGCAACTCTGACTGGAGTAAGATGACAAATAATTTTAATTTGTATCTTCTTGATAACAAGACTGAAAAAATTTAAAACATCTCTCAGAAATTTCGTTTCTTCATTTGAGAATACTCTATTTAGTGCCACATCCAAATTTTAATTCTGTCATTTAGGGTGTCTTTTAGTTCTTTGTGTGTTCCAGATCCTAACTTCTGTCTGATGTATAGCCAGTAAAGACTTTTCCTTTCTGGAGTCTGTCTTTTAGTCAGATGAGCAGATTGTTATGCCCTTTCTGTACAGAAACTTCAGTTTTATGAACTCCCATTTACTCACCATTAGTCTTAATGCTTGGGCTACTGGTGTCTTTTTTAGAAAGTTTCTTCTTTGACAGTCATTTCAAGCATTTTCCCTTATGAGTGATACAGAAAAAGGGTTTTGAGATCCTCAATCCATTTCCAGTTGAGTTTTGAGTAGGATGGGAGATAAGGATTTACATTTGCCTGTAGCTATCAGTTAGATGGAGATTGCAGTAAGTCTAGAGACTGCTCTTAGTATATTTTCATACTACTAATCATACCAAGCCATGAACTTGAGGGTCTTTCTATCTTCTGGTGACTTTCTCTATTTCTTTTTCAGTGTCTTAAAGTTTTCATTGCACAGAATGTTGACTTCTGTGGTTGTTTCCATTCCAAGATATCTTTTGTTGTTGTTGTTTATTTGTTTGTTTGAGGATATTGTGAATGTTATTGTTTTCCTGATCACTTCTCAGGATGTTTGTTAAGTGTATACTGCAAGGATACAACTTTGTAATAATTTTGCATCCTGCTACTTTGATGACTCTGTTTACCAAGTGTAGTAGTTTTCTGACATAAGTTTATTCTGGATATAAAGAGATAACGATGTGATTTCTGTCCTTTAGTTTGTGCAAAATGTTCTGTAAATATCTGTTTAATCCACATGAACTATGATATTGCTTTATTCTATAGTTTCTCTGCTTAGCTTCCTCCCTCCCCTAAATTATCTGTACTTTTATGATAGAAGGCTTCTGAAGGTTTTCCCATAATTATTGTTTATTTCAATCTTTCATTTTAGAGCTAATAGTATTTCTTTTATGAAATTTGGTTCTCTGGTGTGTGGTGCATATATATTTAGAATTGTAGAATTGCATTGGTGAATTTTCCTTTACTGGGTATGAGTGACACTTCAAATTATTCTGAATAGTATTGGTTTAAAGTCTATTTTTTTCTGAATTTGGACTACCTATATCTTTTGTTTCTTGAGGTCTTTTGCTTGGAATTTTTCAATCCTTTTACCCTATGGGGGCATTTATATGTGTAGGCAATGTGAATTTCTTGTAGACAGAAAAAAAAGGTAGATCCTGTTTTCTAACCTAATTACTTAGTTTGTGGTTTTCCATTAATACTCAGATCACTTATTGAAATATGTCTAATTTTTGTCATTTTTCTGATGTTTCAGTGATTATTACACAGATATCTTTTGAATATCTGCCCTAAGATCATTTATTTGTTCTCTGTGACCTTCTAGGTCTGTTTATACTTCTCTTCAAATTGAAGTATTTTTCTGTGAATCCACTAGAGAGCTGGATTTGTAGTTGTAAATTCCTTTAATCTGTATTTCTTGATGGAAGTTTTCTTTTTTCCTTCAATTTTAACAGATTGTTTTGCATGGTATGATAGTCTGTGTTAAGAGTTGTGCTTTTGCAGGGCTTGGAATACATCTTTCAAGGCCCTTTTGGCATTAGTGCTTCTGTCAAATGATCGGATGTTATTCTAATGGGCCTATAAGTGACGTGGCATTTCTCTCCTTCAGTTTTCAATACCCTTTCTTTACTGTGTTTTAAATGTTTTTACTATAACGTGTCATGGAAAAATTCTTTCTGCTACTGTCTGTTTTTTTTTAGATCTCTTGTACCTATATAGGCATCTCTTTCTCTAGGTTTGAAACTTATTGAAAATGCTTTAACAATGGTATTCTCCTCATTTTATGTTAACAATCCATATATTAGGTCTTTTATAATGTACTTTAATTCTCACATACAAAATATATAGTACATATAATTATTAATGTATATATAAGTATATATTAATGTCTATAATTATATAGTGTATAATTATTTATATATATATTAAAGAATATATATATTCTTCTACAGAATGATCCAATTCCTATATTTTGTCTTCTATCACTAAGACTCTGTTTTAAACTTGCTCTATTGGATTGGTAAGCCTAAACATGAGATTTTCACTAAGCTTGCAGAGTTCTACGTTTCCATCATCATTTCTTTTCTTCATCAATCTGAACTATATTTTCCTGTCTTAGAGTGATTTTCAAGTCATTTATCTCTTTGAATTAGTCTTCTTTGAGTTTGAACATATTTATTACAATGATATTTTTTTAATTGTTTGTCCAGGGAGGCTACCTAGAAAATGGGACCCTAAGAAAGACCCAGGGATCACCCAATGACAGAGAAATGGATGAGATCTACATGAACAACCTGGATGACAGTGGGAGTAATGAAGGGCAAGTTTTGAGGGAAAGAAAGCTTAGGGGAGCAGGAGATCCTAGCTGGATCAAGAACAGAAAGGGAGAACAAGGAATAACATAAATAACATAAATGAAGAGCACATGAGAACAGGAATAGGCAGAGTGCTGGAGAGTACCCCAGAAATCCACAATGATATATCCTCTGTAGACTGCTGGCAATGGTCGAGAGAAAGCCTGATCTGACCTAGTCTGGTGATCAGATGACTAAACACCCTAACAGTCATCTTGGAACTCTCATCCAATAACTGATGACGTGGATGCAGAGATCCTGGGCCAGGCCCCAGTTGGAGCTCCAGGTGTCCAACTGTTGAGAAAGAGGAGGGACTGCAAGAGCATGAATTGTTGAATCCAAGGGGACAAATAGCCAATCAAATGGAAGCACATGAATTATGAACCAAAGGCTGTGGAGCCCCCAGCTGGAATAGGCCCTCTGTATAAGTGAGACAATTGAATAGCTTGAACTGTTTGGGAGGCATCCAGGCTCTGGGACTGGGACCTGTCCTTAGTGCATGAGCTGGCTCTTTGGAACCTTGGGCTTACACAAGGACACATGCTCAGCCTGCAAGGAGGGGACTGGACCTGCCTGTACTGAATCCACCAGGTTTAAATGAGTCCCCAGGGGGTCTTGGTCTTGGAGGACATGGGAATGGAGGGGAGGGGCTGGGGGGAAGTTGGGGGTGGGAGCGGGAGGGGGGAGGACAGGGGAACCGATGACTGATGTATAAGATTAAAACACATAATAGTAATATTATTATTAATATTATTATTAATATTAATAAATAATTAAAATAAAAATAAAATGTGAAAAAAAGAAATAGAGTACAAAATTGAGAGGGGAAGTAGGGGGCAGCAGAAGAAGTGTGGAGGGAGAATAGGGAGTGAGATAGATTAAAACACATTATATACATATATGAACATTAAATATAGCATTTATTTTTTAAAAACCTGCTTATCCTGATGTCTTCTCCTCCTGGCTAATCTCCCTGTCTTTGGGATCCTTGAGGTCCTAGAGTGCTCTCTACTAGGAAATCTCTGTCAACCATATGTACTACATAGATGCAGAGGACTGTCACTGTCTAAATGGGGCCCTTCAGTCTTGAGACAGGACAAATCCACACAACAAGGGGAAACTTCTTCCAAGCTTCTTGACCAAGCCACTGTGTATTTCAGATTATAGCTGGCAAACAGAAAAATCTGAATGGAGACTGAAGACAAAAATAGCAGACAATCAGAGAATGTCAACATGTCAATCCTGCTTTGAATTACCTCTATTCTGAACATTTTTTATAATTTTGATGAAGGAAGATGAGGTTAACAAATAATAAAGAAAAACCAAACCAAAGAACTAACGTCAGATGTGCAAATCCCAATGCAGAAATAAAAAAGCAATAATAAAAACCAAATCACATGTCTTCTTCAGAAACTATAAATCCCATAGTTATGTGCCCCAAGAAAAAGGTCTAGTCATCTTTGTTTTACATCTACTACCTATGAGTGAGTACATACCATGTTTGTCCTTCTGAGTCTGGGTTACCTCACTCAGGATGATTTTTTCTAGATCCATCCATTTGCCTGCAAACCTTATGATGTCATTGTTTTTTCTCTGCTGAGTAGTACCCCATTGTGTATATGTACCATATTTTCTTTATCCATTCTTCTCTTGAAGGGCATCTAGGTTGTTTCCAGGTTCTGGCCATTACAAACAAAGCTGATATGAACATAGCTGACCAAATGCCCTTGTGGAATGATTGAGCATTCCTTGGGTATATGCCCAAGAGTACTACAGCTGGGTCTTGGGGGAGATGGATTCCCAATTTTCATAGGAAGCACCATATTGATTTCCAAAGTGGCTATACAAGCTTGCATTCCCACCAGCAGTGGAGGAGAGTTCCCCTTGCTCCACATCCTCTCCAGCATAAGCTGTCTTCTGTGTTTTTTTATCTTAGCCACTCTGACAGGTGTAAGGTGGCATCTCAGCGTTGTTTTGATCTGCATTTCCTGGATAGTTAGGGATGTTGAGCAATTCCTTAAATGTCTTTCAGCCATTTGAACTTCCTCTGTGGAGAATTCTCTGTTAGTTCTACAGCACATTTCTTAATTGGACTGTGGGGCATTTTGATGTCTAATTTCTTGAGTTCTTTATATATCCTGCATATCAGCCCTCTGTCAGATGTGGGGTTGCTGAAGACCTTTTCCCATTCTGTAGGCTGTCGCTTTGTCTTGTTGACTATGTCCTTTGCTCTACAAAAGCTTCTCAGTTTCAACAGGTCCCATTGATTGATTGTTTCTGTCAGTGTCTGTGCTACTGGTGTTATATTTAGAAAGTGATCTCTGGTGCCAATGGGTTCAAGAGTACTTCCTACTTTCTCTTCTAACAGGTTCAAAGTAACTGGATTTATGTTGAGGTCTTTGATCCACGTGGACTAAGTTTTGTGCATGGTGAGAGATACAGATCTATTCACAGCCTTCAACATATTGACATCCAGTTATGCCAGCACGATTTGTTGAAGATGCTTTCTTTTTTCCATTGTACATTTTTGGCTTTTTGTCAAAAATCATATGTTCATAGGTGTGTGGGTTAATGTCAGGGTCTTCAATTTGATTCCCTTGGTCCACATGTTGGTTTTTATGCCAGTACCAAGCTGTTTTTATTATGGTAGCTCTATAGTAGAGCTTGAGGTTGGGGATCATGATGCCTCCAGAGGTCGTTTTATTGTACAGGATTCTTTTGGCTATCCTGGGTTTTTTGTTTTTCCATATGAAGTTGAGTATTATTCTTTCCAGATCTATGAAGAATTGTGTTGGTAATTTGATGGGGATTGCATTGAATCTGTAGATTGCTTTTGGTAAGATCGCCATTTTTACTATGTTAATTCTGCCTATCCATGAGCATGGGAGATCTTTCCATTTTCTGACATCTTCTTCAATCTCTTTTTTCAGGGACTTAAAGTTCTTGTCATATAAGTCCTTCACATGCTTAGTTAGTGTAACCCCAAGGTATTTTACATCATTTGTGGCTATTGTAAAGGGTGATGGATCTCAGATTTCCTTCTCAGCCTATTTGTCTATTGTATATAGGAGGGCTACTGACTTTTTTGAGTTGATCTTGTATCCTGCTATGTTGCTGAAGGTTTTTATTAGCTGTATCAGTTCCTTGGTTGAATTTTTGGGGTCACTCATGAATACTATCATGTCATCTGCAAATAGGGAGAGCTTGACTTCTTCCTTTCCAATTTGTATCCCCCTCAATCTCTATATGTTGTTGTATAGCTCTGTCTAGAACTTCAATTACTATATTGAATAAGTATGGGGAGAGGGGACAGCCTTGCCTTGTTCCTGATTTTAGTGGTATTGCTTTGAGTTTCTCTCCATTTAATTTGATGTTTGCTGTTGGCTTGCTGTAGATTGCCTTTATTATGTCTAAGTATGTTCCCTGTATTCCTGATTGCTCCAACACCTTTATCATGAAGGGGTGTTGTATTTTTTCAAATGCCTTTCAGCATCTAGTGAGATGATCATGTGTTTTTTTTCTTTGAGTTTGTTTATATGGTGTATTACATTGATAGACTTTCGTATGTTGAACCACCCTTGCATCCCTGGGATGAAGCCTACTTGATCATGGTGGATAATTGTTTTGATGTGTGCTTGGAGTCTGTTTGCCAGTATTTTATTGAGTATTTTTGCATCAATGTTCATGAGGGAGATTGGTCTATAGTTCTCTTTCTTTGTTGCATCTTTGTTTGGTATAGGAATCAGAGTAATTGTAGCCTCATAGAGGGAGTTTGGTAATATACCTTCTTCTTCTATTGTGTGGAACAATTTAAAGAGTATTGGTATTAAGTCTTCTTTGAAGATCTGGTAGAATTCTGCAGTGAAACCATCAGGTCCAGGGCTTTTTTTGGTTGGGAGACTTTTAATGACTGATTCTATTTCCTTAGGGGTTATTGGACTATTTAAATGGTTTATATGGTCTTTATTTAACTTAGGTATGTGGTACCTATCCAGAAAATTATCCATTTCTTTTAGATTTTCCAGTTTTGTGGAGTAGATGTTTTTGAAGTATGACCAGATGATTCTCTGGATTTCCTCATTGTCTGTTGTTATGTCACCCTTTTCATTTCTGATTTTGTTAATTTGGATGCTGTCTCTCTCTGTCTTTTGGTTAGTTTGGATAAGGCCTTGTCTATCTTGTTGATCTTCTCAAAGAACCAACTCTTTGTTTCATTAATCCTTTGTATTCTTCTCGTTATTTCTATTTTATTGATTTCAGCTCTCAATTTGGTAATTTCCTGGCGTCTGTTCCTCCTTGGAGACTTTGCTTCTTCCTGTTCAAGGGCTTTCAGGTGTGCTGTCAAGTCACTAGTGTGAGATTTCTCCAGCTTCTTTATGTGGGCATTCAGTGCTACGAATTTCCCTGCTTTCATAGTATCCCATAAATTTGGGTATGTGGTATCTTCATTTTCATTGATCTCTTGGAAGTCTTTAATTTCTTTCTTTATTTCCTGCTTAACCCATTGGTGATTCAGTTGAGCATTATTCAGTTTCCATGAGATTGTAGGATTTCTGTAGTTTTTTCTTTTTTTGAAATCTAACTTTAAACCATGGTGGTGTGATAGAACACAGGAGGTTATTCCAATTGTTTTGTATCTGTTGAGATTTGCTTTGTGGCCAAGTATGTGATTGATTTTAGAGAAGGTTCCATGGGGTGCTTAGAAGAAGGTATATTCTTTGTTGTTTGGGTTGAATGTTCTATAGATATCAATTAAGTCCATTTGAGCCATAAGATCAGTTAAGTCCATTATGTCTCTGTTAAGTTTCAATTTGGCCGATCTGTCCAGAGGTGAAAGTGGGGTGTAGAAGTCTCCCACTATTAATGTGTGGGGTTTTATATGTGATTTGAGCTTTAGTAATGTTTCTTTTACATATGTGGGTGCCCTTGTGTTTGGGGCATAAATGTTCAGAATTGAGACTTCATCTTGGTGGATCTTTCCTGTGATGAGTATGTAATGTCCTTCATCATCTCTTTTGATTGAGTTTAGTTTGAAGTCTGTTTTGCTGGATATTAGGATGGCTACACCAGCTTGTTTCTTAAGACCATTTGATTGGAAAGTCTTTTCCCTGCCTTTTATTCTTAGGAGGTGTCTGTCTTTGAATTTGAGGTGTGTTTCTTGTATGCAGCAGAAAGATGGGTCCTGTTGTTGTATCCATTCTGTTAGTCTGTGTCTTATTATAGGTGAATTAAGTCCATTGATATTAAGGGATATTAATGAACAGTGATTGTTCATTCCTGTTGTTATTTTTATTTTTTGTTGGTCGTGTGTGTGTACTTCTTTTCTTTGGGATTTACTGCTGTGGTGTTATCTATTGCCTGTGTTTTTATGGGTGTATCTGCCTTCCTTAGGTTGGAATTTTCCTTCTAGTGCTTTCTGTAGGGCTCCGTTTGTGGATAAGCATTGTTTAAATCTGGTGTTGACTTGGAAGGTCTTGCTTAATTGAAAGTTTTGCTGGGTATATTAGTCTAGGCTGGCATTCATGGTCTCTTAGTGTCTGCATTATATCTGTCCAGGTCCTTCTGGCTTTCAAAGTCTCCATTGAGAAATCGGGTGTTATTCTGATGTGTTTGCCTTTATATGTCACTTGGCCTTTTTCCTTTGCTGCCCTTACTATTCTTTCTTTATTCTATACTTTTAGTTGTTTAATTATTATGTGGCGAGGGGACTTTTTTGGGGGGTCCAGTCTGTTTGGTGTTCTATAGGCTTCTTGTATCTTCATAGGCATTTCCTTCTTTATGTTGGGAAAGTTTTCTTCTATGATCTTGTTAAATATATTTTCTGTGCTTTTGAGTTGGTATTCTTCTCCTTCCTCTATCCCTATTATTTGTAGGTTTGGTCTTTTCATGGTGTCCCAAATTTCTTGGACATTTTGGGTCATGACTTTGTTGGTTTTAGTGTTTTCTTTGACTGATGAATCTATTTCTTCTGCCGTATCTTCAACACCAGAGATTCTCTCTTCCGTTTCTTTCATTCTGTTGGTTATATTTGCCTCTGAAGTTCCTGTTTGTTTACTCAAATTTTCTATTTCCAGCATTCCTTCTGCTAGTGTCTTCTTCATTTTTTTCTATTTCCCTCTTCAGGTCTTGGACTGTCTGCCTTGCTTTTTCATTATTTTATTTCAAGGACTTATTGTTTTCTTCTGCTTTAATTGTCCTTTCCTCTAGTTTTTTATAGCGTTCTTCCCATTTTTTGCTTGTGTGTTACTCTACTTTATTTTTTATTTCTTCTATATAAGGCTCTAGCCTCTTCATGATGTTACTTATAAGGTTGTTTTCTTCTTCCATTCCATGATGTTCAGGCCTAGCTGTTGGAGAAGGGCTGGGTTCTGGTGATGCTGTATTGCTCTTTATTTTGTTGTATGTACTTCTGCCTTGACATCTGCCCATCTCCTCTTGGGTTTGTTCTTGGTCTTATCAGTGTACTTGGTCCAGACAGAGCTGACAGATTTAGGGAGCCTCTCTCTGACCCAGATGGAAGCTTTGGGCCAGATGGAAGCTCTGGTCCAGATGAGAGTGCTGGCCTGATAGGAGCTGGGGGGCTGGACTCTGAGTCTCGGGAAGTCCCTGGGTCTCCTTATTTAGTCCAGATGGGAGCTCCTGTTGTCCAGATGGGAGTTCCTCTGGTCTCTGGTCCAGATGGGAGTTCCAGGGCAGGATGGATGCTGGGGGCTGGTGTCTGATTCTCAGGAAGTGGCTGGGGTCTCTGGTACATGGGTGTGGAGTCTGCAGTGTCTATGTGCACTCTTGGAAAAGGGGAGCCTTCCCGCAGGGCCTGCCAATTAGCCAGTAACTGGGGCCAACTTGGTCAGGTCCTCCCGGGATGGGCTGTGTCCAGCAGTGGGACCCAAGGGCAGTTTCCTCTCTGGCTATAACCCCAGGCACTCACCTCTGGTCCAGATGGGAGTTCTGGGGAGGACAGGACCTGGGGGTTGGTCTCTGACTCTCAGGAAGTCTTCTCTTTTTATAAAATGTAACACCCCCTAAGTCCATTTAGTGCCTCTTGTACACACATGGTTTTGGAACTATCTACTTCCAATATTTCTTTTGAGAGGGAGATGATTTCATGATCTCCTCTCTCCATGCTAGGATTTTGACTGGTTTGATTTTGAAGTATGATGCATTCAATCTCAGCCATTATAAGTTCATGTGTAAAACTGTGCTATCATATCCCCAAAATACTGTCTTACCAGAGATGTCACTTTCTCTGGCTTTTCCCTAATAATTTATTCCTAACACTTGTGTGGGAAATGTTATAATATGATATTTAAACCAGATTTCTCCACAGTTTCTTATTCTCTTCATATTAACTAGTATTAATCTCCATCTACTGCAAAAAGGAAACTTCTCCAATGATAGTTTGTAGAAGCACTAATATATGGGTATGAAGACAAGAAATGAGGAGTAATCAGAATGTTTCTTTGGTCCTGCCAGGCCCCAGCAGGCCTGCTTATAAAATAATCACTCAGAAGCTTATATTAATTATAACTGTTTGGGCATTAGCTCAATCTTATTATTAACTAGCTCTTACACTTAAATTAACCCATAATTCTTATCTGTATTTAGCCACATGTCTTGGCACCTATTCTCAATTCTGCCTTGTCATCTTGCCTCCTCTGCATCTGGCTGGTGAAAATACATTTGAAATTGTAATGTATAATTAAGAAATATAGATTAATAGTCATTTATAATAGTCAAACAGGTAGTCATGTTAGTTAAGTTTTCTAGGTATACATAGATATATTTGAATTAGGTAGGTACTCTTCAAACATTTCAAAGACCTACAGAATATGACATTTAAAATATTCTAAATACTTAGACTTTCTGGACAATGATACACATCTGCTCCAGGCTGCACCAATTACTTCAAAGAGAAAGAAGGGCATTGAAAACACTCTATATAGAGTTTATCTTCTTGGAAAAAATAGTCATTTAGGCAAGAAACTGCCCTTGCCTGGAGTGCTGATAATATGTTGTATAAACTGGACATATAGGGACCATAGGAAAATGGCCACTAAATTTGCCAAAACAAGGTGAAATGGTTCTTCAGTTTCCTGCTTCACAGAGGAGACTGCCAGAGAAGCAACTGAAAATCTCTAGACCTATAGGCTAAAGATGGATGCCCCAACATTGCAGAGGAACTTAGGGTGGTTGCCCAGGCAGCCAGCTCTCTCTGTCATACTAGATGTTTGGAAGTTGCTTACAATGTTCTTCCTGTTTACTTAGGTAATTGATATCCTTCTGGGGTCTCTGATGTATTGAAGACTAGATAGTTATAATTTTCCTTGGTGATGATAAAAGATAAATAAGATATCCAACTTTAGACTTACAAATGTAGGATAGATGATAGAATATTTTCTTTAATTTTGCCAAATACAATTAGAGTACATATTTTAACTGTAATTTTTACTTCATAACTTTTCTCTTATATATAATTTTACTATGTTAAAGTTAAAACCTTTCTTTTTGATTAAACAGAACAGGAAATGCTCTGGAATAATACTCTTGTGCACTGGTTAAATAAAATGCTGATTGGTCAGTAGCCAGGCAGGAAATAGAGGCAGGGCCAGCAGATAAAGAATGCTGGGAAGAGGAAGGGTGGAGGAGGAGTCACCAGGCAGATGCAGAGGAAGTAAGATGACAAGGCAGAAATGAGAAAAGGTACTAAGCCATGTGGCTAAACATAAGTAAGAGTTATGAGTTAACTTAAGTGTAAGAGCTAGTCAGTATTAATCCTGAGCTAATGGCCAGGAAATTATAATTAATATTAGCTTCTAAGTGATTATTTCATAAGCAGTCCATGGGACTGCAAGAGCTTGCAGAGAAACTTTCTGACTACACTTAGGTTATTTCTATTTAGTAAAACAATAGTACTAGCTTCTCTTCTTAGGCCTGTGAAATAGTCATGAAATTTGGGACTGAATTCCAGGTATAGAGTCCATCTTATGAAGGTAGAGTTTAAATACAATCAGAAAGTGGTAGATTACTCCCACACATCCCTAACACTATTGCATCAATGAGAAAATCTTGTCAAGGCAGTTGTATTCACTGGGGTTTCATTGCTGTAATGAAACACCATGAACAAAAAGCAAGTTGGAGAGGAAAGGGTGCATTTGGCTTACACTTTCACATCACTGGTCATCATCAAAAGAAAATTGGGACCAAAGCATAAGCAAGGCAGGCTTCTGGAAACAGATGTTACAGAGGCCATAGAGTAGTGCTTGACTTGCTCAGCGTGCTTTCTTACAGAACCCAGAACTACCAGCACAGGAATGTTACACCTGTAATGGGCTGGACCCTCCCCCATTGATCACAAATTAAGAAAACAGTTACAGACTCCATCAGTTCCCACTAGCTTGGGTCAGCTGTTTATGTGTATTTTCCCATCATGATCTTGACTTGCTCATGCCCCCCTGGCCTCCAACCCTGCTTTGCTCCTATGGTCACTGCTACCTCTCTTCAACTGAACTCCAGGAACTCAGCCAAGTGCTGAGTGCGTCTCTGCATCTGTTTCCATCAGTCGTGGAATGTAGGTTCTGTGATGACAACAAGGGTAGTCAACAATTTGAGTACAGGGGAAGGCTAGTTCAGGCACCCTCTCCACCATTGCTGGGAGTCTTAGCTGGGTTTTCCCTAGTACCAGGTTTCTTCCTAACCCCATACTGACTCCCTCTGTCAAGATATCTCTTTGATCTCCCTTTCTGTCCTTCCCCAAACTCAGCGATCATAATTCCTCATGTTCCCACCCCCATCTCCTCCATTCAACACCCCCTCCCAGTTTACCCAGGAGAACATAACCCTTATCCTTTCCTGGGGCAATCCATGCATGTCTCTCTTAGGGTCCTCCTCTTTACCTAACTTCTCTGCAGTTGTGGATTGTAACCTGGTTATCCTTCACTTTGCTTCTAATATCCACCTATTATTGAGTACATACTGTGTTTGTATTTCTGGGTCTGGGTTACCTCACTCAGGATGATTTTTTTATAGTTCTGTCCATTTGCCTACAAATTTCATGATGTCATTGTTGTTTTAACACCAAGTAAAACTCCATTGTGTAAATGTACCACATTTCCTTTAACTAATCTTTGGCTGAGGGTATCTAGGTTTTTTTCCAGGTCCTGGCTATTACAAATAATATTGCTATGAACATAGTTGAGCAATTGTCCTTGTGGTGTGGTTAAGCATCTTTTGGGTATATGTCCAAGAGTAGTATTGCTAGATCTTGAGGTAGGTTGATTCCTAATTTTCTGAGATTGACTACCATACTGATTTCTAGAGTGGCTGTACAAGATTGCACTCATATCAGCAGTGGAGGAGTTCTGTAAATGAATTCTTTCCCTGATTTCTTTATTGGTTTGCTTCTTCTTGGTATTTGGGATGAGTACGTGTGTGTGTGTGTGTGTGTGTGTGTGTGTGTGTGTGTGTGTGTGTCTTCTTGGCATATGGGATGGGAATTGTGTGTATATGCATGTGTGTGAGTGTGTGTGTGTGTGTCTTCTTGGCATATGGGACGGGAATTGTGTGTGTATGTGTGTGTGTGTGTGTTTTAATTTTGTTTCATTCTACTCTGCTAATTGTGTTTATCAGTTTTTAGAAATTGATGATGGAGTTTTAAGGTCATTTAAGTATAGAATTATATCATCTGCAAATAAGATACTTTGACCTTTTCCTTTTCTATTTATATCCCTTTATTTCCAATTGTCTAGATTATTTAATTGATATTGATTTAAATTTGATAATCCATATGTATCTAGACATTCATCCTCTTTTTTAGATTTTTTTTAGCTTAATGGAATATAAATTGTCATCTTTTATCCAAATTTCTTGGGTGCCTATGTTAATGTTTCCATTTTAATATCTGCTTTTGTTGATTTTTTTTGTTTGATTTGTCTTAATTTTTGTTTAAATTTTGGTTAATTTGACTAATAATTTGTAAATATTGTTAATCTTTTCAAAGAACCAACACTTCTTTTCATTAATTATAATTTTTGGATATTCTTTTTCATTCATTTCAGCTTTGATTTGTTCATCTCTTCCCATATGCTGTTTTTGGTTGTCAAGTTCTTGTTTTTCCAAAATCTTCAGTTGCACTACTGATTTATTAATTTGAGGTCTCTTAATTTTTTTTTAAAATTTAGTAACTTAATGTTATACTTTTTTCTTTTAGGGGTGACTTCATGATATGTTGAGTTTTCATTTTCATTTAATTCTCTGATTTTTTATATTTTCTTTTTGATTTCTCATCGATGCCAGTATCAGTTAGTCATGGGTTGGTTATTTTATGGGATTTTGTATACTTATTGCAGTTTTTTATTGTTGTTGATATTCACCTTTAGTTCATTGTGGCCAGATAGAATAAAGGACGTTATTTTAATTGTCCTGTATCTACTCACACTTACTTTGTTTTTTAATATATAGTCAGGTTTAGAAAAAGATTCATGAGCTAATGAAAACCAAATTTATTCTTTAGTATTTAGGTGAAATTTTATGTAAATTTCTATCAGGTTTATTTTTTGAGACGTTATTTAACTTTAATTTCTATGTTTGTTTTTATCTATATTGTATATCTATTGGTAAGAATGGGTTAGTGAAATCATCACTATTACTGTGTTGGAGCTATCCTGCGGTTTTAAATATCATAGTATTTATTTTATGATTTGGGGTAGCTGTGTGTTAGATACATATATCTGAGAAATTGTAATATCTTCTTGTTAGATTATACTCTTAATGAAAATGAAGTGACACTCCTTATCTGTTCTGAGATAAGGAGTTTGGTTTGAAGTATATTTCTGTGGATACTAAACTAGCTATAGATGTTTGTTCCTAACATTAGTTTAGTTTCTCATTAGAGAATACCTTCCCCCATCTTTTTTTTCTCCAATATGGTGTTTATCATCATTGATAGTGATGTATGCTTCTTGTCAGCAGCTAATAAGTGGATCATATTTTTTAATTATGTATATAAACTGTTTCTCTTTATTAGAGAATTGAGACCATTAATATTAAGAGTTTTATTGAACAATGTATATTAATTCGTGTCTTTTTTTCATGTTTTCTCAGACATCTTTTGACAACCTGTCCCAGGTTTATTATTTGTTTCCTGTGGTCTCCAGTTTGTGTTTATCATTCTCTTTGTATTGAAATATTTCTTGTAGTATCATCTATAAAGTTTTAAATTTTGCTTTGTGGTCACAAATTCTTCTAATTTTCTCTCATCCGAGAAAAGTATTTTTTCCCTTCACATTTAACATAGTTTTGCTTGTTATGATATTGATATTTCCGGGTTGGCAATTACTGTGTTTCAAAACTTGGAATATATATTCCCAGGCCCTCTATTCATTAAAAGTCTCTGACAAATAACCAGGTGTTGTTGTGATATGGCCACTTTATAAGTGATGTGGCCAGTCTTTTAGTTTTTAATATCTATTTTCTAGTCTATGTTTTAATATTTTAATATGGTATGTCATAGGAGGTTTCCTTTCTGCTCCTGTTGGGGTTCTTTAGGCCACCTGTGCCTGGATGATCATCATTGTCTCTAGGTTTGGAAAGCTTTTCTCTATGAATTTATTGAAGATATTTTCTGTGCCTTCACTATAATAGCATGTTTTTTCTTCTAAGCCCATAATCTGAAGACTGTAGTTTTTCCTGGTGTCTCAGAGCTCTCCCACTTTCATTCACAATGTTTTAAACAATTTACCATTGGCCTTTACTGAGTTCTCAAATTACTCTTCCTTGTCACCCATCCCCAGTTATCTGGTTTTGACATGATCCATTCAGTTGGCGAGGTTTTCTATTGAAATTTTTGTTTGACTTATTGAGTTTTAATTTCCCCTGTCTTTTCAGTTTAGGTTTCCTTCAGAAATTCTGTCTTTATTTTCATATCTTTCATTGACATACTTATTTCATACATGTTTGTTTTGTTCCCTTAAAACATAATCATGTCTTTGAACATACTTGTTATTATTCTCTTGAATTGTTAGCCTTGTTGTTCTTCCAAGTAATTTCAGTAGTCACCATTATTATAGAATCAGTGATTTGTGGAAAAGACATCTTGTCTTGCTTTTTTGTGTTGTTTCTGTCTATAATTTATGCATCTGAAGTAAGTTCATTGTTTGAATTTGCTTTTCTTCTGTACTTTTTAATTTCTAAATCAAATCTCCTCTTTTCTTTCAGTAATATCATTTGCAGTGTTCAATGTGACTAGATGTAGTGAGCTCATATGTCCGTTCCCTGTGAGGGACTGGTATGACAGCCAGAGCTCTGCTTTAAGTCTTGCTCTGAGGCTCAGGAATTATCCTGTATTAGCCAGGGTTTCTTTCTGTGCCTTCAGCTTGCACTGTGAGTTCTCCAGCTCTCCGCATCCTACAGATCAACCAAGACACAGATCCGGCCCTCATTCTAGGTCTTCAGTGTCTCCTACAGCCTCTGCGAGATGTGGAACTTCCAGCATGCCTTTGGCGCTCTCAGGAGTGAGAGTAAAATTTAAATTCCCACATTCATTCTATAGGTTCTTTTGAGGCCTCTCAGAGAGTCAGGTTATCATCTTTTTCAAGAAAATGACCACTATTAATACATACCTCTGTAAAATATAGGGAATGTCAGGGCACAAATCACAGTATTCTTTGAAATATCCTCCTTTGAGGATGAAAACTATTAAGTTTATCTTACTTACAAACTAAATGCATGCTCTATTTTCATATTTAAGAAAAACGTAGGGCAAACAATTTATGCATATTCATATATATGAGAGTTTATGCAGAACCAAGAAGCAACATCCAGAACCACACTCTTAGAAAACTATTTATTAAATAAACCCAGGGAGTTTGCATTATTCTCCAATCAATTACTGGATAAATTAAAGAAAGATCATTTAAACCTCCTTCTTCCTCCCCCCCCCCATAAGGTATCACTGGAATGTGTGTTTTAATAGCACTTTCCAAAGGGGAAATCTCAAGTGAAATTGCAAGCACAGTATCAAAAAGTCAACTCATTACAAGTACTTCTTACACACTTAAGTATTCAAATACTGTAACTAAAGAGCTTTCTATGAAACTATTACCAGTCAGTGGTGCATTCTTTGAATAACAGAACATTTGCTTTTTGTTGTTAACTGGAAATATAAACAGGAAGACACATGGGACAAAATATACTCAGGTATCAATATTCAGGCTTGGTGTCAGCCTACACTGTTTTCTGAGTATCACTCTTTTCAAGATGCCAAGAGACCAGGCAAGGGGTCAGCCTACTCTTCTCAACACTCCGTTAATAGCACTTGTACACACTGAACACTCTGCATCTCAGTCAGTCACTGCTCCAAGTTCTAAGCAATTGATCAGCTTCCTACTAACTGAATTTTCATATTATTTTTTCTTGGATAGTTGAGAAAAATAAAATACTAATTTTCAATCAATGACCTAGAAATTCTTACATATTCATGTTGTTCCTTGTTGAAAACATATGGAGGATATTAAAGACATGCTAAGAATAAACCGTTCCTTATTGCACATTTCAGTCTGATGATATGAAAGAATTCCAAACATGATTGTTATGACCTTTGATTTTATCCAAGAAAATTTTACAAACAACTTCATATTACCCTCACTCCTTCTTCATCATCAACCTTCACTGTCAGTCAGTGTTTCACTCCGTATAGAAACTCAAGAAATCAAACCTTCCTTAAATACTCTCCAATCAATCTTATCCTTATCTATGACACTGTTAACCATATTATACATTCTTTATCTTTTCTCAAAATTTGTTACCTCTGGTGATTTTATTTTATTTTATTTGGCTTAGTGTATAATACCCAAGATCTTGCAATACCAAAAAACAAAAATAAAAACAAAAACAAACAAACAAACAAACTGAACTGTGAATGCAGTGGCCCCTTCCCCAGGATCAAGTTCCTATATTTTGAAACAAGAGTCAGGCCAGTTAGGACAGATTCTAAATGTAAATAAAAGCTATAATAAGATAGATAAGAGTTCTTTTTTTTTTTTTTTTTTTATTCACAGAAATCAGAGAATGGCAAAGTCAAAGAATTCCATGGAGAAAACCTAAGTTATTTTCAGGATGCTACTCAAAGTCTTTCACCCATGCCTTGGATTCAGAGCTCTAAATTTTAAAACTGAGAATTTTACCCCACTGTTGTGAAAAGCATCTCAGTCAAAATGCAGGAATATTCATCTTTAATTTTAAGATAATGATTTGTATTCCCAGTAGAAAACAGTACAGCTCTATCTGTGAGTATTCTGTCCCTGAGCAGAAGACAACAGTTCTGATTGTTATTTTTCTTCCTCACAACACTTCTAATCTCATCCAAGCATCATAGATTATGCTTCCAGGGCATTCTCAACCTTCACTCTATCTCTGGCTCCAGTGTTAGTTCCTCAAGTGAGGGGCTCTGCTCTGAATCAACACTGTAGACGTCACCACACATCTCCTTAAGTCTCCTCTCTCTGGTGTTGTCTGTCCATGGTTCTGCTTCTAGGTCTTCAGTCCTGGGACACAATTCATCCCCATTGCAAAATCTGGGAATGGCTGGCTATTTTACTCAGTTCTCACTGTTGTACTCAGTGTTATGTAGTTTCTAAATAAAGGAATTAATTTCTTTGGATATTGGTTTGTATCACATTCTCTATAATTTCCATATTGTACTCTACAAGTCAGCAATAAATAGTCTATCATATTTTTACTTTCATTATTTTGTATTAATTTTCTCATTCATGGAGAGCCGACAATAGTTATTTTCATGTTATATACTACAGTTATTTCAGGGTCACATCACTGTGCATAGAAAGAAAAACAAAGAATGACATTTTAACTGATTTAACATTTTCCCCTAATTTGAGGGGTTTCCTTGAGGTCACTAAGCCTACATTTCAGAATATCATCATCACTGAAGAATGAAAACTGTTAGTAATTGTTTCCATACTCATTCCTCCAGTTCCTGGCAATAAATAACAGATTTATTTTCCATACATGGGTATTTCCCCTTTTGAAGCTTTGTAAGTCGTTCCCTGAACACCATTTGCAAGGTTCATCCAGGTTTGAACTTGGATACATGCTTCATTTCCTTTTGTGGCTGACCAGCATGAAATGGAGACACCATGTTTTTGTTATTCATTCATCCATTAGTGGAGCTTGTGTGTTTGTAAATAATGGTGTTGTGTACTTTCTTATGCAAGGTTTTAATTTTGATACTCAGGTATATGGCTGACAGTGAAATTGTTAGATCACATGTTACCAGTAAATTTGACCTTCTGAGCAATGACCAAAATCCTTTCAGAAGAGTTGCACTAGCTTATATTCCAACCAGGGATATATCAGTATTTCTTTAATTATAGCCATTCTAGTAAAGTAAAATCTCAATGGGAGTTTAAGTCACTTTAATGATTAATGATACTGAGCATATTTTCCTGTGCTTACTAGCCACTTGTAATATTTACTGCATAAATGTTTGTGCAGACCCTTTGTCTATAATATAATTAGGCCATTCATCATTTCCTTGTGTATACCAGAGTGCTATCACAACCCTTCTCTTTCACCAGCCCACAAACTCCTGACCTGAAACTATGCCTGAATATTGTATATTATTTATTTATTTATTTATTTATAATATGTATAATTTCATATTGTATATATACAACTGTATATTGAATTTGTATAACTTGCAATTTGTATAATATTAGAAAATGTTTCATGTATCAGGATAATCATAAACACTTTTGGCAGTTTCCATGGCTACTCAAATGGACATAGTAACAATTTGGTAGCGGGCTCAGATTTTGGAGGAGCTATAAATCTCCATCTGTAACTAACCATGTGACTTTGATCCAGTCACTTAACCAGGCAAAGCATTAGTTTCCTAGGCTGTTAAACAGGGTTAATAGAAATGAACATTACAGCTGGCTCTTAGCAGAGGAAATGTATTTAACTCATTCCTCTATACACAGTAAACATACAGAGCCAGTCAGTTTAGGTCCTCCAAGACACAGACACAGATGAAATTAGATAAACAACCTGTACATTATTAAGGAGAGAACAGGGGAGAATTAAAAAAAGAAAAAGAAAAAGAAAAAAGAAACTTCAAATGGAACAGCAGATCTAGAAACTATGAAGTGTGGAGAATTCAAATACTCCATATCAGATCCAAATAAAGATGGCCCAGACCTGCAGAAAGTCCTCTGTCATCTGTGGAAGAAGGCTTGTTTCTGGCTAACTCGGACCTGCCTTCACACACATGCTGCGCTTGGGCACTGCATAACTGTAACTTGAGAAGCTGTGGTCTCAGCACCCGGTTGGTGATAAATGCAGAGTTAGAAGCTGGGCGACTATCCACTACACTTTAATAACAGAACTGAGGGAAGCACCATCAAGGCACGTGTGCTGTACTGTGAAAAAACAGAATAATGATGATTTACTATTACGTTCATTACACCTTAACAAATATGTATTTTTAAATTTTACCTCTATTACCGGAAAGAGCTCTTCAGCGGCAGAGAGTTTGTTTTTTCTATCTTCATGCTCATAATATCCACAAATAGAATGATATATATGAATTATTCATTAAGAATGCCTTAAGTAAATAAATGATCCAAACAGTGCCCAAATACATGTGCAGGCATCAAGGTTCTACATTGAAACTCAATGCTCTTAAACCTGGATTAGAAGTAGATCAACAGATAAAATCACTAAAGTCATCTCTGAACAGTGCCTTTTTAAGGCAAATTATCAATGCTTCACTTTTTTCATGGTATTACCCCCCTTTTCTTTCTAGGGAAGAGGTTTAGAGATAGAAGTTGCAAGTTGTCTATAGACCATGACTTGTGGTTACCAAGCCATTTCTACTGTGGATGTTTCAGTCTCAGATGATTTACGAAGTTTTTGTTGTTATCGTGCTTAGACACTCTACGAACTTGCTGCAATTATGATGGGTTCATTGGTTCTCCCCTTAGTCTGAAGTAAAAAAGGCTTAATTTCACTGGAAAAACTTCTTTGCTACACCCTCATGCAGAAGTGCCATCGAGCCTAAAAGTCAAAAACTGCATGGGGATCCCACAACTATCTTTTCCCTCATTGGAAATTTAGCAAAATGTAGGCAATCGGTGACCTCTGAAGATAGATCCTCTGTGAACTGGGTACTGGCCAAATGCTATGAACCAGCCTTTACAATCTCTTTGTAGTGTGTGTGTGTGTGTGTGTGTGTGTGTGTGTGTGTGTGTGTGTGTGTGTGTGTTTTATCCATTTTTTCCAATAATACTAGCTGCAATAACATGTATTTTGCATTCTCTGATTATAGACTTTAACACTTGCAAGATTACAAGCACAGCAATTGTTTGGGGTTGATATATTGCACACCCCAATAAACTAATCTGAGGGGCAGAGAACAGAACAGCCACTATATTAAACATAGATTTAGGCAGTGGTAGCACACGCCTTTAATCCTAGCATTCATGAGGCAGAGATCTATCTGGATCTCTGTGAGTTCAAAGCCACACTAGAAACAGCCAGGCATGGTTACACACGCCTTTAATCCCAGGAAGTGATGGCAGGAAGCAGAAAGGTATATATGGTGTGAGGGGCAGGAAATAGAGCCTTTTTAAAAGCTTTTAGTTTTTAGCAGCAATTCAGCTGTGATCCATTTGGGTGCAGACTCAGAGACTTGGAGTTTGAGGAAACAACTTCAGCTGGCAAGGTGAGGTTGGATGTGGCTTGTGCTGCTTCTCTGATCTTTCAGAATTCACCCCAATACCTGGCCCCTCAGTTTTTTTTTTATTTAATAAGATATTTTAAGATTCATGTTACAATTGTTTGGTGATATTTATATAATGTAGAGCCTGATGCAGAAGACTAAGCATATAAACCCATCCTCTTCTCCACAGATCATTGTCTCAATAAATAAGGACAAACTAGTTCATAGAGAAATGCTGAGATAGAAGTAAACCAGGCAAAGGGAAGCAAGTTCACCTTGAGAGTATGCAGATGATTGTATTATGGTTGGTAAAATCCATTTGTTTACACGATATTGTCATTTTTCTCTAAAGCATTGCATTGTTCACGGCTCACTAATCATCATCAATGCATCATTATCTACTAATAATGAGAGCAAATCTAGTCATTATAATTTCAAGGATCAGACTCAACATGCACTTTCTGTAATTGCATCGTGGTTACTAAGAAGGGTACTCTTGGGATTTTTATAATTAAAATCCACTTTAATTGAAATGGTTCCTTAAAATTGACAATGTGAGAGTGTTTACTGTTGTTCAGCATGTCCTGCAGCATTACATAAGCAATTATAAATCACACTGGTGAGGAAATTCTTTGATTTTTAAAAATATCAAACCATAAATTAACTAATGCTTTTGTTCCCTCTAAATATTATAATTGACTTACTCCATATGTACATAAAACAGAGAGATTGTATCAAACAATATAAAATTAAGTATCAGAATTACAGTAATAAAATACTGATAGTAGATGTGTAGCCTACTTATGGTGCTTCTTTTAAAACTACAAAGTTTTGAAGAAAGTGGCTCATATCTTAGCTATATATAGTGGATCTTCAAAAGTAAAATAGAGGCTATGGTTTTGTGTAGAAAAAAATAAGAAAGTGGTTCTCAGCTTGTTCCTGGGAATGTTATTTGGGAGACTAAAACAAAAACATGAGTTCTATTGAAATGCATGACATTTCCACTAAATGTCTATGCATATCTGTGGGGCAGAAAAAAATGACAAAACATGTTTAAAACAACATAGACGTTCTCTCAAGAGCTAAAATACAGTTATTATAATAAGGTGACTATAACAAAATAGATTCATAAAAATGCCAATTGCAGTGTTAACTATAATCAAAGTCTATTTAAAAAAACTGAATGGTTCTACAACAGAGGAATATCCAATCAACCCCATTGATTCTATTATAATTCTAAAATCTATATAGAAGGAGGAAATTATAATTATGAAATGATACATACAAACACAAATATTTTATATGTTTATAGTGATATTAGTGTATATTAAATATCCAGAAAACACTGTACAATGAAATGTATAGGACAAGCAAATATGATATAGGCAATGAAAATAATGACTATTTGATTTTTTCTTAGAGCAATCCTCTGCCTCTGATTTTATAAATTGTGAAAAACAAAGAAAATAAAATTAATTACAAATAAGAATTTTATAATTTAGTATAGGCAAAAATATAGCAAATATTAACTTTTTAAAGCTCAATTCAGTCTGATAACCTAGAATTATCTTTGTAACTATTTATACAATATACAAACAGAAACAATGCCTGCTGCATATTCTCACCTGGTACAAAGAGTGCTTGGGGCATCACTGTTCTTTGAAAATCATAGATAGATAGCAAATGTTCAATTTGGAACATCATATTTCCCATGAATTACTTGAAGTTTCCAGTTCCTTACTGAAATGTGGCTCTGGATGCTTGATGTACCATTATCTTTCACACAATTTACTCTCAGCTCATCTTCTCATACTAGGTTTGTTGGACATAAGTGTAGAGCATCCTTCCATGTCTTGTGAGATTCTAGTGTGAATCATCACTAACACTGCATCAAATTCCTATAGACCATTGCAAGTTTATAGTTAGCCATAAAATGTTGTATTGAATGTAGAATTTTAGCAGTTTCTGGTGTCCTTTTCATACTGAAGTGATAATTGCACCATTGGGCTGTTTTATGAGGCATTTGTTCACCTCCAGAGTAGATAAACTGAAAGAATGGAGGTTAGAAATTTCATTGTGACAGCAGAACAGGGTTTTTGTTCAGGGAAGATAGTAGAAAACTGCATGCATAGATATTTATGTACAAATCTCTCTGCCCATGTTTCCACTGGCTACTAAGTTAATGTAAAATTACTGTTTGATGCTTATTTCTTAAAAAACACATCAAAAAAGAACACTAGAAAAATTCCCAGTTAAAAATAAATTTAAGCTTGCAAATACTTGGCTGGTCTATGTGTAGAAATATGCACCAGATTGAATGAGATTAGTGGACAGATCTCATTTTCTGAGCTTTCCTTAGACCAAGCAGCATTTAGGTTAAGTATTTCCATAAATCATACAGCAACATGTTAAATCTACAGTGCTGGTCAAATTTCACATGAATTTACCTCTTCATTAAAATTGTCACCATACTACATCGAAAATTTTGGGGAAGTGTGCAGACAGATTTTTCTTTGAGCTGCCAGCTCACCAATATGATAGACATTTATTATTAATTATGAGAGCTTGGTCAATAGCTTAGGCTTGTTTCTAACTAGCTTTTATATTTTAAATTAACCCATTTTTTTTATTACACTGCATTTTACTATATGGTTTTTACCTCTATCCCGTTTTGTGTGTTTGATGCATTCAGCATCTGGCTGGCTTCTCCTTTCTTCTTCCCAACATCTTCTCTGCTCCAAAAATTCTACCTAGCTATTGGCCATTTGGCTTTTATTAAGCCAATGAGAGTGACACACATTCATAATGTACAAAAAGATTACTCAACAACATTTTTCATTTTTGTCTAAATAAAAAGACAGTGATGTTTTAACTGTAACACAGTAAGTGTAGTATAAAAGGCCCATCCAAAGAAACCAACTCTGACCCTGCAACCAGAGCCAGTGGGGAAAAAACACATACCCTGGCACTTAAACAAGAGCCAAAAGGTTTCAAAGGGCCAGTGAAAGAAAGACACTCTGTCCCTGACCACCTGAGCATGAAACCAACCAAACTCTGGGCAGGAAAACCAACTAGTCCTGGAGTACAAAACCTAGCCAATCTCTGAGCTTGTCCAAGCTCAGGGGATTGAAATCTGACCAATTCCTACCCTGAAAATCTTCTCCCTAAGAAGGCCTATATGTACACCTCTGCCTGTTAGGTTGGCAGCTGACCTTCTCCACCCTGACAGAGGCAGTCACTCTCCTAGATTTTTCCCTCCCAAATAAATATCTTTAATGAGTTTTGAATTAAGACCTTCTTTAGTCATGGAAGAACAGAATCTCTGCTGGGAAACTCCCTTAGGGGAGCAGAGCAGACCAGCATTGGACATCTCTGCTGGGAAACTCTCTTACCAGAATAGAGCGGAGCTCAGCTATAAGGGCACTGTCTCTCAGAGAGGAGCAGGATTACCACATCCCACTGGGAGACAATCCCCCACCATACCCCAGCTTTAGGTATAGCCTCACTTCCCAATAGTCAGGATAATTTTCTCCTCGCTACTGTAGGTATCCACAACTTTCCTCTCACAGTTATAGGTAAAGCCTGACTTCAGGATATCATTCTTTTCAGAGCTGTAGGTATCCAGGAAACCTTCCCTTCACAGCTACAAGTGCAGCCTGACTTCCCAACCATCAATATATCTTTCTCCTCACAGTTGTAAGTATCCAGGATACCTGTCCTTCACAGCTTCAGGTATAGCCTAACTTCCTAAAGTCAGGGTACCTTTCTCCTCACAGCTATAGGTATCTAGATTACCTTTCCTTCACAGCTGTAGGTAAAGTGTGACTTCTGACAGTCAGGGTATCTTTCCCTCCAGAGCTATAATACTTTTAGTAGAACTATATACAATAAGAACAATTATCAGGTAAGAATTACATTCACAATGTCCAGTCCAATTGCATGTGGCAAATTCAGAGAAAATACTCCATTATCTATCCTATCTTAGTGAATCCAAAGTTTGTACCTAATTCACTTTCTAACCTAACATGTTTTACCAACTCAAAACTGTCATTTTATGTCTCTCAACCATATACACTTTATACCTTTTTGTGTGAGTTTCTTTTCTATGAAGCAAGTATCTTTGAAGGACTGTCCCACCTTATCTTGGGAAAGTTCAACAGTCATTTTCCTTTGTGTCCTGTTTGTCTAGTTTGTACAACACACTGCCAGCAGTCCAGATAAGAGCAGTTTCTTTCCCAAATGGCTAATTTTGCCACATTGAAAGCAAACTTCATATGGAGTTTCTTTGATCCTCATCACCTTCTCTAAAGTAAATTGGTGATGCCAAGAGCAGATGTGTCTCATTGTTAACCATGGAAAGCCCTAGGTTAACAAAACATTTTAAATGCTATATGTTGTAGGTCTTTGAAGTGTTTGAAGACCATCTATCTATCTAAAACATAGATTTAAATCTTGAAAAAATACCTAACAAGTTTTATTTTTATAGGTGACTAACTACTAACCTGCATTTCTTTATTATCCTAAATATTTTCTAATAATAACTTTCAATGACTAGAAATTTTTATTAGATAGTTAAATGATCTGCATAGTTACAATACCTTAAACAAGAGTAGAAATGTATGTACAATATGTTCTAACAAAAATAACCTTAAATTTGTATCAATATACAAAAATCCATACCAATCTAAAATATGTTATGAGTGGTTGTTCAAAACTAGATTCAATAATCCACCCTTTCATTTCATCATTTTATACTATATCCCTCTTTTTTCTCTTCCAAAAGAGATCCTTGAATCTAATCTCCTTTGTTCACTTTTTTCTGACCATGTCCAACAACACTTTTAACCAACCCCTCTTAAACAGTAACAAACATTCATAACTGACCAAATGACCAAAAAACCACCCACCCCATCTCTTAGGAATATGAGCATTGTGTTTTCTAGACTACTTACTGTTGTCTAGGGGTGCTGGAATGTGAGAAAATTAGGATAATGTTCAAGTCCTGGCTAGAATAGTCTGTGAGACTCGACCATCTCAGCAAGCAGCCTTGAACTTGTTCTGGATGTAGAACTCAGCAACAAAGCACCCTGAGAGGCTGGATCATGTGGGCCAGCCATTTTCATTGCTGTCTGGTACCTCTGCTCTGAAAACACACAAACTTTCAAAGGTAACAGAGATATCTGCATTAACAGAATTATAGAATATGTTGTACACAAGCCAAAGATTTTTTTGTTGTTGTTTTATGTTTGAGCAGGTAAATTATATGTCACCTGTCTTGTAATTTTTCCACGTTTATTTCTTTATGTCTCTAATGAGGATTTTCTGGGTGGTCTCTCCCAATCAAATTTGATCCTCTTTAAACTTGAACAAATCCGTAGCCTTTCATTTTCTGGGGAAACAAAAGTTTAACCTCTTCCTCAAAGTAATACATTTTTTACTTCCATTTTAAAGTTAAAGCATTCCTAAAGTACATAGGCTTGTTTAATTCAGCAGCCCCTTCAACAATCCAGTGTCTCTCAGTAGCTGTCATTCTCTGTTCAACAACATTCAAAGAATTCAAAATCAATAAGACATCATAAAATTTCCAGACTCTGTATATTTTCCATCTGTATGTGGCTTATCTTTTTTATATTAATTTATTCTCTCTTAAAAGACTTTATCTTATTATTTCTAAACTATTTTTCTATGACTGTCTATACCCATTTTCTTTTCATTTTTAAACCTACACACACATATTTTTTAACACACCATAAACTATTTAGAGGGGTTTTTTGGTTTGTTTTTTGTTTTTCCCATCTGAATCTGTCTTAACCGGGCACTTGAAGTGTTCTCTGATCATGTGAGACAAATCTTAAACTTCTGTGTCAGCCACCATGCAGCTTAGCACATGGTGTTGGCACATAGTGCTGGCAGAAGGCCCTGGTGGCTGGCTCCAGCCTACCTGAGAGATTTCAGGACTAGGAAGCCACCTCCAGCTCTTTGTCCAGAATTTTTCTTAGCTGTCTCAGGCCTTATGTGAATATACATGGCCCCATGTATATGCTATATGTAGATGAACTTTTGTTTGGGCCTCCAGCTTACAAAAAAAAAATGGCATGGAGGCATATTATTGATTATGAAAGCTCAGCTGTTATGATAGCTTAAGCTTGTTGCTAATTAGCTCTTATAACTTAAATTAACCCCTTTTTATTAATCTCTGTTCTACCCCATGGCATTTACTCCTACCCCATTTTGTGTGTCTAAATTGTTCATCATCTGGCTGCCTTTTCCTTTCTTCTTCCCCATATCCTCCCTGCCCCCAAACTCCAGCCCATCTGCTTGTCATTCAGCCTTTTATTAAACCAATCAGAGGGAAATACTCACAATACACAAATTCCACAGCAGAAGTGTGAAATGCCAAAGAGCACTAATCACTTTTTAAATAAATAATTCATCTTAAAATAATTTGGAAAGTGAAAATTTTCAGAATTAAACAGTAAATTAAGTGAAGATATATATATATATATATATATATATATATATATATATATATATATATATATATATATATCCTTTACCCAGTTTTCATTGCTAATATATTATTGTCATACACTTCTCAAAGCTGAAACACCAGCATACAATGTCACTATTAACTTTATTCCAGAGAGTTTGAACTTAAAAAGTTTTCCCAATAATGCTGGTTTTCCGCTTGGAAAGTAATCCATAATACCATTATATTCAAGTATAACTGCCTTGTGAAGGAATAATATTTGGTGTACCTGAATGATTTAATTCTAAAATATAGTAATTTCCTTCCTTATTTTACATCTTTTGAACTGAACCGAAGCAAAAGAGAAACTACCAATAAAATATCACTATCATACAATACAGTGCAGTGTCCAACTTATATATGAACAACCTTATACATGAGGCAAAGTCCAGAGAATCATGGAGAAATCTCATAGCTGCGTGTGTCAGTTTTTTAATAGTGCTAAGTCCTTTCCTGAAAGACTGTCATATCTTATCTCCAGAAGAAGCATTCCCACCATCTCTGCACTCGCCCAAAACACTTTTCCAGGCTATGTCCAGACAATGTAAGAAAAGATTTCTCTGATATTCATTCTAAGAAGTAATTGTTAACACCCAATTAGCTCTGTGTTCCTAGAGTTCACAGGGCCACCAATACTGATGGTGGAATGGACCTTCCTGAGGCCCAATTGCTGTTCCAGGGAAGCACTCAATACTATTCAGGCCTCTGATTACTCTTGGAGTAAACACTACTTAACACTTAGGTACAAACTTCTCAGTTTACTTTTGGTCTCCAACTCACACACCCTCATGGCGAGGTCTTTTAATGTAGGCTTCTCACAATCTTTTCCTCAAGGCAGCCAGCATTAAATAGAACTACTTTCATATGATTCTGACTTCAGAATTAACAACAACAACAACAAAAAAAATAGATGTTTTGTTTTTTTAATCTCTTGTTTCACATAGGAATTGGGTTCTTTCTTTATCAACATTTAGAGAAAAACAAAACAAACAAAATAACAAAAACAAATAAATGAAACCAGGAACTGGAGAGATGACTAAGTCAGTTAAAGTGTGGCCACATCAATAACCTGAATGGCATAAAATACTGAGGGTACAGTAATGATACACATACTTTGGAAGTAACCAAGAACCCTCTAATCAGAGTGAAGACCCACTCAACAAGAGGGAACACATGTCTGGTCCTTGAAACCTAGATAACTACTGAGTGCTTGTGAAGTGACAGTTATTGGAGGAGAGCCTACAGTTACTACCTTCCTAAAGCAGCATAATTCCCATCAACATCTAAATATGTGTTCCTGTATTTACAAATAATTATGAATATATTCATAAATTTACTCCTCATCAAGGAAAATTCTCTTTGCAACATAAGGAAACCAATACAGAAAACCACAAACAAATAAAATGCAAAATTGTGGTGCCTAGTACCAATGGATACATGTACAAAAAGCACCCGTACCTAAGGCTCAGGGAACATTTCAGAAGAGTGCAGGGAAAGATTGTAAGAGCTAGAAGATCACGGAGTTTGCTGTGAGGATGTGTCTCCTTGTAACATCAGAAGCTACACCCATAGAACTTCACCAACATGACCTCGCAAATGTGAGCTGAACAAGTATGACATTGATGGACATGCCCAAGTAGACAGGGAAAAGCCCTTGAAGCTTCAACCCTACACAAAGAAATATAGGCAATGGAGAAAAGCTGGGAGCAGGAGAGGTTATATATATAGAGAGTATATATGTATGTATATGTATATGCATGTACAATGCTATAGTTATTTATATACATATATATTTGCATGTATAACAATTAATGAAAAAAGATGCCATGAACTTGAAGAAGAGTCACAGACAAGTATATGAGAGAATTTGGAAGGAGGAAAGGAAAGTGGGAAATGATTTAATTATATTTTCAAAAAGAAGCCCTAATTCAGTATATTTCTAAGATTGAAAAGAATTGTCTATAAACATTTCTTTACTAATAATACAAATACTAAAATTATTTCAGTAATAATATAAATATATGTATTTTTCATTTTTCATTTTCAGGTATGTGATAAAACATTGACAATTCTTTCTTCCATCAATAATACACATTATATTTTTTTTGCAGATCTTATACCAGGCTTATATTAATGGAAAAAATCCTTTTACATTGTTGAGGCTTACAATACTTTGTATGATATTAGGCCCACATTTGGGGTATCTTTGAGGATTATTATGATCATGTTCATGAGGCATACTTACTGTATTATTTATTTGTTTTGATAACAGGATAACACCAAACTCAGAATAGATGAATCTCTCCTCTATATTTTAGAAGTATTTTTGTTAACTCTTTCTTTTTGGTTTTTTGAGGCAGAGTTTCTCTGTGTAGCTTTGCACCTTCTTGGAACTCACTCTGTAGCCTAGGCTGGCCTTGAACTCACAAAGATCTGCCTGACTCTGTCTCCTGAGTGCTGGGATTAAAGTTCTGAGCCACCACTGGCCAGCTTGGATTTTTTGTTTTCTTTGAAGGTTCTGATAAAGTATGTAGACTTTTCATCTTAGATAGCTCAACCCCAGCCATTCATGATTATATTCTGTTACTATTAAGCATATCATGTATATTTATATTAATTACAATAGCTTCTGGACATTCTTACAAATGTTTTAGTTTATTTTTACAGTTTTTTTGCATTTTTTGAATATCTATGTCTCTGCTTACTGTTTTCCTTGTAATATTGTCTAGAGACTTTACCT